>NC_058028.1:26270130-26515260 GCF_019176455.1 Solea senegalensis | reverse complement strand
GAGCTCACGGTATCAAAAGTTTTTTCAAATGTCGCATGGCGCGCGAGATAGGGGGCGGCAAAGTCTGTGATGATTCTGATGTTTCGCATCAGAAAAACAAAACTCATATAACTTTGCGATGGAAGGTCCGATCCGAACCAAACTTGCTACCATTGATGATGGGCCATGGCTAAAGACGTCTATGAAAAAACGGTGAAGGTTGAAAACAGCGCCTCCTTGTGGTGAAAGAAAATACACCAAAAAAAAGTTTTTTTACGATTTCGGGAATAACTTTTACACAGATAATCGTACCGCACTCAAAATTGGTGACAACAGTCAAAACACATGGTAGATGATGCGTGATCAATATGACGACAAATCGTTTAACGGTGTTGCCATGGCAACGACGCAAAGTCGGATTTTTGGGACAAAAAATCAAACTGCTACAACTTCGCAAATCCTGGTCCGATCTGAACCAAACTTGCTAGGATTGATGATAGTCCGGCCCTAAAGACGTCTATATGAAAATATTCAATTTCGAAAACAGCGCCCCCTGGTGACAGCAGACAATACGACAGCTTGTATTTCAATTATCTCCTCCTAGAGCTTTTGGGCGATCACCTTCAAACTTGGTGAGATCCATGTGGACGAGTTGAGTATCAAAAGTTATCAAAAGCTTTTTAAAATATTGTATGGCGTAGGAGATAGGGGGCACCAAAATTGGAGATAATAATAATTTTTCACAACAGACAATGAAACTCTTATAACTTTGCGATGGAAGGTCTGATCCCAACCAAACTTGCTATAGTTGATGATGGTTAGTTCCTGAAGACGACTGTGTTGCTGAAAGTGTACATTTTGAAAACAGCGCCTCCTGGTGGTGGTAGAAAATTCTAAAAAAAGAAACTGTAACAACTTTGCCAATCCTGGTCCAATCTGAACCAAACTTGCAAGGATTGATGATAGTCCGGCCCTGAACACGTCTATATGAAAATATTCAATTTCAAATACAGCGCCACCTAGTGACAGCAGACATAATTACATTTATTGTTTTTGATGCTGCTCCAACAGGGATTGTTGTATCCACTTGAAACTTAGTATGTGGGACCCCAGACCCTTCCTCAACATGTCCGTAAAAGGTCACCTCCCTACAGGAAGTGGAACGCCCGAAACAGGAAGTAAAGTCTTACATTGTCCGATTGACACGAAACTAGATATGTGAGTTACGGGACCTTCCCTGAACATGTTTCCGGAGACGAACAGGAAGTCGGCCATTTTAAACAGGAAGTGCCCTCTAACTTTGCCGTACATTGTACAATTTGCACGAAACCTTATATGTGAGTTAAGGGACCTGTCCTGAGCATGTCTGCAAAAGATGACCTCCCAACAGGAAGTGGAATGCCCGAAACAGGAAGTAAACTCTAAGATTGTCCGATCTGCACAAAACTTGATATGTAAGACAAGGGAACTTCCCTGAACACGTTTACGGACGCGCATTTGACCGAACAGGAAGTCGGCCATTTTAAACAGGAAGTGCCCTATAACTTTGCCATACGTTGCCGATCCCCCCCGAAATTTGGATCGACATGTGCGGGGACGCCGCTGAAAATAACTAGTACTGAAAATAACTAGTACTGCGCGCGGTGAATGAACGGGTGAGAGCGCGAGGCGCGCGGGGAGCCGTGGCACACGGCGACTCGCGCGGGTCGGCTCGAACCCGTTCAGAACCGCGCGCAGTACTAGTTATTTTTATTATTATTATTATTATTATTCTTATTATTCCCCCAAATGAATCGCCTTTTTGAGGCCTTTCCCATACCCCAAAACTCACCAATTTTTGTGACCGCATCAATCCTGGTGTAAATTTACGTCTGAAAAAGGTTCGGGGAATGTGCGTCGAAAATTGAATGTGGGAGGGGCCAATAAGTGCGGCGCCACCTGTCCAAATTCACCATGACCAACACAAATATCGCACATGCACGAAATTCGGTACACATGTGTAGTGGGTCAGGATGAAGAAAAAATTACATTATGACCATGATCCAAACCCAACAGGAAATCCGCCATCTTGGGTTGATTGGCCATTTTTTGGCGATTTTGGCGAATTCGCAGCAATGGTATTTGAACTAACTCCTCCTAGAGTTTTCGTGCGATCACCTTCAAACTTGGTGAGGTCCCTGTGGACCAGTTGAGGAGCTCACGGTATCAAAAGTTTTTTCAAATGTCGCATGGCGCGCGAGATAGGGGGCGGCAAAGTCTGTGATGATTCTGATGTTTCGCATCAGAAAAACAAAACTCATATAACTTTGCGATGGAAGGTCCGATCCGAACCAAAGTTGCTACCATTGATGATGGGCCATGGCTTAAGACGTCTATGAAAAAACGGTGAAGTTTGAAAACAGCGCTTCCTTGTGGTGAAAGAAAATACACCAAAAAAAAGTTTTTTTACGATTTCGGGAATAACTTTTACACAGATAATCGTACCGCACTCAAAATTGGTGACAACAGTCAAAACACATGGTAGATGATGCGTGATCAATATGACGACAAATCGTTTAACGGTGTTGCCATGGCAACGACGCAAAGTCGGATTTTTGGGACAAAAAATCAAACTGCTACAACTTCGCAAATCCTGGTCCGATCTGAACCAAACTTGCTAGGATTGATGACAGTCCGGCCCTAAAGACGTCTATATGAAAATATTCAATTTCGAAAACAGCGCCCCCTGGTGACAGCAGACAATATGACAGCTTGTATTTCAATTATCTCCTCCTAGAGCTTTTGTGCGATCACCTTCAAACTTGGTGAGATCCATGTGGACGAGTTGAGCATCAAAAGTTATCAAAAGCTTTTTAAAATATTGTATGGCGTACGAGATAGGGGGCGCCAAAATTGGAGATAATAATATTTTTTCACAACAGACAATGAAACTCTTATAACTTTGCGATGGAAGGTCTGATCCCAACCAAACTTGTTATAGTTGATGATGGTTAGTTCCTGAAGACGACTGTGTTGCTGAAACGGTACATTTTGAAAACAGCGCCTCCTGGTGGTGGTAGAAAATTCTAAAAAAACAAACTGTTACAACTTTGCCAATCCTGGTCCGATCTGAACCAAACTTGCTAGGATTGATGACAGTCCGGCCCTAAACACGTCTATATGAAAATATTAATTTTCAAATACAGCGCCCCCTGGTGACATCAGACAGAATTACATTTATAGTTTTTGATGCTGCTCCAACAGGGATTGTTGTATCCACTTGAAACTTAGTATGTGGGACCCCAGACCCTTCCTCAACATGTCCGTAAAAGGTCACCTCCCTCCAGGAAGTGGAACGCCCGAAACAGGAAGTAAAGTCTTACATTGTCCGATTGACACGAAACTACATATGTGAGTTACGGGACCTTCCCTGAACATGTTTCCGGAGACGAACAGGAAGTCGGCCATTTTAAACAGGAAGTGCCCTCTAACTTTGCCGTACATTGTACAATTTGCACGAAACCTTATATGTGAGTTAAGGGACCTGTCCTGAGCATGTTTGCAAAAGATGACCTCCCAACAGGAAGTGGAATGCCCGAAACAGGAAGTAAACTCTAAGATTGTCCGATCTGCACAAAACTTGATATGTAAGACAAGGAAACTTCCCTGAACACGTTTACGGACGCGCATTTGACCGAACAGGAAGTCGGCCATTTTAAACAGGAAGTGCCCTATAACTTTGCCATACGTTGCCGATCCCCCCCGAAATTTGGATCGACATGTGCGGGGACGCCGCTGAAAATAACTAGTACTGAAAATAACTAGTACCGCGCGCGGTGAATGAACGGGTGAGAGCGCGAGGCGCGCGGGGAGCCGTGGCACACGGCGACTCGCGCGGGTCGGCTCGAACCCGTTCAGAACCGCGCGCGGTACTAGTTATTTTTATTTTATTATTATCTAGTAATTGTTTTATTTTTTTTGTATTTTTAATTGTCCATTTTATTCATGTTTATTCATGTTTATTCATTCATTCTTTTTTTCATTCTGTTTATGTTGTTATGTTGTTTATGTTATGTCTAAGCTACTGGACCTTGAATTTCCCCTTGGGGATCAATAAAGTTTATTGAATTTAATTTTGAATTGAATAAATATGAATGATAAACAAAATATAATTCAGGTCAATTTAAAGGACATGATGAGGAGATACTTGTAAATCTTGAGGTTGATAGGCTAGTAATGAGCATGGCAGGAGTTGAGGCCAGCTGGAACTCAGAGTCTCATGTCTCTACTGTAAATTGAACAAATATGGAAATTGGACACTTAATTTGAGTATTTAAGCATCTGGTTCAATGATAAATCCACATTTTATACATGGTCATAAATCCTCCTTTACTCTAATCTGAAGAACAAATATAATTAAAGCATCCACACTTGAGATCCATTGCCGGTGATAGCTAAAACATCCATCAGGGTGTCCTATGTGAAAATTTAGATAGGCCTTCTCTCATAGAAAGAAGAAATAACAACAGCCATCCGTTTGTCTTTAAAGCTCTTATTAGAAAATGACTTTTTTGCATTTGGAATTGGATTTGCTTTTAGTGAATCTCCTGCAGTGTGATAAATTTAATTCCTAAAGAGCAGCAGCATTGTCAGTCCAGCCCAAACTCAGACTGATATTGTTTTGATTGTTATATTTGAGAGACAGACAGACAGACAGACGACTTTATTGAGTCGTATAGAGACCCCTGTTGGCAGAAACAACATACTGTGCGTTTTAATGAATACATTAATAAGTCAGAAAAATTATTCATGCCTGGTCCTACAGCTTCTGCCTCTGCACTGATGGGTGGTGTGCAAAAATAAACAACACTGCAAATGCATAAAATGTGGTGATACTGTGATGAGCCTGCATTTAGACAGGGACGAACCAGGGCAAAGTCATGAGAACATTTTTAGACACCAGACTCCTCTCATTAATGTTGTTCTCCTGCTTTAACCCTGATGTGTCCTCCTCTCTTTATTCTTCCTCTTGTCAGTTACAGAAACAGTTTGATCTAAATGGGATGAACAAACCTGGAGATGTGATTCTTGGTGGAATTTTCCAACTTCACTTCTTCCCAGCTTATCCTGACCTTTCTTTTACCTCAGAGCCACAACAGCCTACCTGCTATAGGTGAGTCTGACAGGGAAACAAATTAAGAAGCTGCTGGAAAGTAAGCCAATTAGTATGAATCTTTCCTTTCCTTCCTAATCTTTGATATTATTGAAGCATTTAAGTTGTATTATGGGTGTTGAATCTAAAGTCACTATTTCCAGTATCGGACGCTATGAAAGGTGTAGCTTTGTACGGTGACTGTATGATGTATTTAAATAGTAGAAACGTGTATTTTTTGTGTTAGCTTTAGTGTTGTAGGATTCAGGCTGGCTCAGACCATGACCTTTGCTATTGATGAGATCAACAGAAACTCCAACCTGCTGCCTAATGTGACTCTGGGATACAGTCTGTATGATAACTGTGTCCAACTAGGAATTTCATTTCGTGCAGCACTGACCTTAGTCAGTGGTCAAGAAGAGCAAGTTACATTAGAGGAGAACTGTGTAGGAACTCCTCCAGTCCTAGGGATTGTGGGAGATTCTTCTTCTACACGTTCTATTGCCATATCCACAGTCTTAAGTTCATACAGAGTGCCTCTGGTAAGTTCTATTTGTATTTCATCTCACTCATTATTGTGATGTATTTTAAAATGTAATTTCAGTAATAAATGGAAATTAAAATAAATGAAGGTGTGGTCATTGAAGAATCAACCTTCACATTTCAGCCGACACTTTTCTTTTTGAATACATGCTCTGTTGTTTTGCAGGTGAGTTATTTTGCCACATGTTCCTGCTTGAGTGATCGACAAAAGTTTCCATCTTTCTTTAGGACAATCCCAAGTGATGCTTTTCAGGTGAAAATAACTTTGCTAAATCAACATGCATAAAACAAATCATGTGCAACAACAGTCCATATATACTGCAGTGAAAAGGTTTGCTCGTGAAGATGACTCCAGCCTCTGTGCTAATCCCTCTGCTCTGTGTCCACATAGGTGAATGCTATGATTCAGATTCTAAAACACTTTGGTTGGACCTGGGCAGGTCTGATCATCAGTGATAATGATTATGGAGTCCACGCTGCCCGATCCTTTCACTCTGATCTGGGTCCAGCTGGTGGAGGTTGTCTGGCTTACACAGAGATTTTGCCCCGCATTTACAACCCTGTTGAACTAAAGAGAATAGTGGATGTGATGAGGACATCTACAGCTCGGGTGGTGATTGTGTTTTCACATGAGAGTTACATGATTAACCTCATGAAAGAGGTAGGTGTTGATGTATATTCAATAAATATAACAGTTTTCTCTGTAAATCTGACTTTTATGTTTATGTTACCGGCCTCAGGCCTAGGGGAACCTGGGCCAGCAGCAAACAAGCTGTAGCACTGCAATACAACAAATAAAGGAACAGAAAGAGACTGTTGTCAGCTCAGTACACAGATTTATTCTGAAGTCCATACAATTTCACAACATACTCTAACCTTTAATACACATGTGCAATAAAGTAAGTCTTTTACTTTCCTTGACACAAGAAATGTTTATACTGTGACAACTGATCACAATTAATTCCACACAACATAAATTAACTGCAATCAATCAACAATACAGTTATAACTAAATCAATTATACAGTTACAACTCAGGTTAAAGGATACAAACTGGCCCTTCACATTAAACTCTGTATTCAACATGTGCGACAGGGCAGACTGTTAACAGACACAGCCATTTCATGAACATTAAAAATACACACACAGCTGGTTGCTTTACAGAAGCTGGATATCAAAGCTATACGTAGTTAACATGTAGCTTGTAAACATGTATGTTAGCTTGGCAAACTGTACTAGCTAACTCTTCACATAACATCTCATATAAACAATCACATACAACGTTCACACCACATATCTTAAACATTTCCTATCACTACATGGTGATAGCGGAATGATAAGTAGATGCATTTTGGACATATTTACATACCTGCAGTACAACGAAGAAAGGAACAGAAAGAGACTGTTGTCCGCTCCGTACAGATATTTATTCTGAAGTGCGTGAGCAGCACCGGAGCTTAGTACTTCCTTCATTGTCTGTGTTTATAGTGCCACCTGCTGTTCAGGTGGTGTAATGTGTACTATTTTTAACCAAAATAAACATTAACAGTTTATAGTATGTAGAATAACCTTTTTTAATTCAGCACAATATACTCAAAAAAAATTAGGGGGTATCTGATTTACTTAAGGCACATTTTCCAGCCCTCCACATTTACATTTACTTAGTTTCTGTCCAATAGATTTAAATGATGATGTAACACCTCTGACATGTCAAAAGTTCTACTTTAAAAGTTTAAAGCACTCAAAGTCATCATGAAGACTTGTAAAAGATAAAGGACTTTTCTAGTCTTAATGACCACTCAAAACTGCTTGAGTGTTACACAAACCATTAACATAAATTATTCAGATGTTACTCTCACAAAACAAAATGATTATGTTGAATTATGTTGAATGAAACATCACTTCAGAAACTGTTTGGATTTTTGCCAAACGCTTGATGCTTGAAGTTGCAGTGCATCTGTGAGAAGGAGCCTCTTAATCGCTCACACCGAACTTCAGCAGGTTGACAGAGAAAGGTGATAAAAGGGGGGAGGAGTCTGTGACAATGAGCTAAGCGCTGGTTGGACAAGATGGTGAAGAAGGAGTACCAGTGACAAAAGCGTGGACTAAGACAACCAGTGATGTTAGCTGGTTTTTGACCACAGAAGCAATTGATGAGAAACGGTGTATCTACTGCTTCTCTCATCAAATAACATCTAGATCAGCAAATAGCATTACTAGATACACATATACACTGATTTACACCAGAGAAAATGGTTTAGAGGTTTAGATACATTTTAAAAATGACCCACCATGTGGTTGGTTTGCTTGGATTCAATTGCTTTCCAAGAGAACCTGACTGGAAACAAAATACAGTGGACATCTGCACCTCCATTACTCAAACTGATATAAGCAATAGTCATTTGCCATTTCTGTGCATTTAGAGTAGATGAAACTAAGTTATCGATAGATAATAGTAGAACTATCGATATACTTGTTCACTTATTCAATGTCTAGGTGGTGAGGCAGAATGTGACAGGCCTGCAGTGGATGGCCAGTGAAGGCTGGACATCGGCTGATGTGCTCCAGACTCCTCACCTCATGCCGTACCTGGGTGGAACACTTGGCATTGCCATCCGTCGAGGAGAAATACCAGGTCTCAGGGACTTTATGTTACAAATACGTCCTGATTTACATCACAACAAAACCCATGGAAATAGCATGGTGAGAATTAAATATTTCAATCTGACATGGAACTACCAAAAAATTGTTATTTCAAGAAAACCTTTTTTTTTTTTCCCAGGTGAATCTGTTTTGGGAACACACATTTCAGTGTAGATTTGCACCACCTCCAGCAGGTTGGGTGGAATCTGGAGGAGAATTATGCACTGGACAGGAAATTATAGAGAATGTAGAGACTAATTTTCTGGATGTTTCAAACCTCAGACCAGAGTATAATGTGTATAAGGCTGTGTACGCTCTGGCGTATGCTCTTGATGACATGCTGCAGTGTGAGCCAAGGAGAGGACCTTTCAGCAACAACACCTGTGCTCATTTACAAAGACTGGAGCCATGGCAGGTGAGATATCACTTAACACTCAACTCTTGACTGCACTTAATCCTTTGTATGCATTCAGGGCTCAATGAATGGTAAATGGTATGTAATTATATAGCACCTTTCTAGTCTTGATGACCACTCAAAGGCTTTGGTTGTTAGGGGGGTGAGCCTGGGCTGGGTCTAGGGTATGGGTGGGATTGAGATTTGGAGTCCAGGTGCTGTGGTGCTGTGCTGATTTAAGCATGGTTTCTACTGGAATGTGGAAGGCACTGCTAGTCAGGAAGCTGACACCCAAAATAGGTCACTCCTGCTTGCTCCTTGCATATTGGAGATTTTGCACCTGACAGGCTCAGGGACCAGCCCATTTCCTGTCACCCTAGGAGTTTCAGTCTGTCACTGAAGGAGCTGCCCAGTGCACTGATGGTTTCCTGCAAGGGTGTGGGACAGATTATCCAATATGAAGGTGTTCAACACAGTTTGGCTGGCTTGTGGAGAAGCTGGCAAATACTGGCGAGCCCAACGACATGCAGCTTCAGCAGTTGCTGAGGCAAAATCTTAGAAGTGGAAAGAGTTGAGTGAGGCCATGAAGCAAGACTTTAGGTCTGAAGTAAACCAACTGATGACTCAGGGGAGGAAGTGGCTTCCTGTCCAAATTGTGTAAAGTGGAGCTTGAGAGTTGTTGAACTTGACTAGGGAAATAGTCTGTCAGTAAAATAAATACTGAGAGGATCACCTCAATCCAGCCAACATATGTTATCTCAGGGATTTAAGTCAAACAAGTTAAACAACTCCGCAGTGGCCGACTCCCAGGGCAGGATGAGATACAATAGGATTTATTCCGAGATGTTCTGGTGCTGTCCTGGTTGACACGCCTTCTGCAACATTGTGTGGACATTGGGGGAAAGTAAATCTGGAGTGACAGACTGAGGTGGTGGTCCACATTTTTAAGAAATGGGACCAAGGGTGCTCTACCTACCGGGGATTGAAGTACTCAGCCTCGCAGTAGTACTCAGCCTCGCATAGAGACTGACTGACGGATTTGCTCAATATGTGTCTGTGTATCTGCAGTGAACAAATCACTTTAACCCTGTCCACTGCCGCTGTCTCACTTGAGTCGCAGTAGAGCTCAGTTGAACCCTGAGATGAACAAATCCTTTCAGTAAGGATTCAGTTCAATTTGTTCACCTAAATGATGTGTTATAATTAATAGTTTGAAAGAATGACATGACACTAATTTAAACTGGTAACAATTCTGTTTTAACTGGTAACAATGCATCTCTGATCCACCTCCTGAAATGGTTTATATTTACACCTGTATTTACAAGTGATCAGGTGTTATCCGATGGCAATCTGATCACAAAATGCATTTTAATGCCAGGTGTAAAGGGGGCCTTTAAGTTAATTTAGTATCAGACACTATACTGTTTTGTTCTTATTATTATTGTACTTCTTCAATAATTACCATGAGCTATAAATACATCAGTTATTTAGAGAAGAAAATCATCAGCATACCAGTGTGTACTCCTTTTGTCCCAGTATAGATCATTTATCAAATCTCTCTGCAAATGGCTCCATTGCCAGGATAAAATCAAAGTCTCGTAAATCTATCAGTGAACAGATACCCTGCTTATGAATTTGTTGTTAAATTTTACAATGGTCAGTGTTTCATAAAAAGTAGTCCAGAAATTGAATTGTTTTTTTTTTGTTACAACCATGACCTATGCAGTAATATTTTTAAACATTGTCAATTGACATGGTTGTTACTTGTCAACAAATGCATTTTTACAGCTGTTAATGACAAGACCCATGAAGCTAATTTTGTTTTCCACACTGATAAAGTTGACTTAAACCTCGCACCCATAGAGCTCCGGATATCATATGACTGACACTCCCACTGGCAGGAAAGAACACAGCTCAACCCAGACTTATACAGTCGACAGCACATATATCAGGCAATGTCTCAGAAAACGTGAGTCTTCGCCAGCTGGTTTCGTCATAAAATTGAATATTGTAGATAGCTATTGTGCCCCAGGACGCCCAAACAGTCAGAGACAGGCTAATTGGAGAACATTTGTCCATTTTACAGAGCTAAATAACTGCTAAGAATTGCACTCACAGTGAGCAGATGACACTGCAATGTGAGGATCAAACACAAGCAACAGCTTTCATAGTTAAATCTTAGTAAATAATGGGCTCAGTCTAACTGACATACAAGTGGAAAAAGCAGCGCTGGATTTAACCTGTCAGGGTTCACTGCAGACTTGAAACCTATTGTCTGATATATCACAAAACTTGACAGAGTAAATATATCTGATACCCAGTGTGCTTTTTTACAAGTTTAGAAACAGTGGACGGACATTATTGGTGGACCTTCAATATCCTCACATCTTCAACTTCCTGATTCCTTTCCCTTCATCTTACTCTAGAGAGTCACTAAACATTTATAAGAGCCTGGAGGGAAACTCTGGAGTTTACCACCTAAAGAAAGCTCCTGTCCAGCAATAAGCTGGACAGGAGTTAGCATACCATTTGCATTAGCAACAGACAGTGTAATCTAAATAATTGTTGTTTTAACGTTGCTATACAGACTTGTATGTTAGTTAGACTGACATACAAGTCAGACTGTTAGTTATTTATCGAGCGTTAACCACAAAATCCTTGTTTGTGTTTGCTTCCATTGCTCTCCCGTTAGCCTGAAAACAGCTTATTGATTTAGCTGAGCTGATTTATGTGCTGTCTCCTGTAAAAGTCAATGGGATGAGCTACGTTCTTTCCTGCCAATTGGCGTGTCAGAGGTTTTGCGTTGGTTGTGTGAAGTCACCTGCCAGAGCGCTATAGGAACCCCATATGCATCTGAGAACTATTATCACATTTTCTATCATCATCAGGAAATATACTCTTAGATCCTTTAATGGCTTTTTAAGGGTTTATCTTCTATTTCTAATTCTGATCATTCTATACATCTGATTCATTTATCCAAAGCTTATGCATTACTTGGAAAAAGTCAATTTCACAACAACATTTGGTGATCGAGTGTCATTTGATGAAAATGGTGATGCCTTACCTGTATATGACATCATGAACTGGGTGTGGCTCCCTGATGGAACAACTAAAGTTCAGAGAGTAGGTGAAGTTAAGAGGTCAGCCTTCAAAGGGGAAGAACTCACACTGGATGAAGACAAAATCTTCTGGAACTTTGAATCCAAGCAGGTAACTTCTTACTTTCTTAGACAACCATGGATTTGTCTTAATTATTATAGATTAATCTAACAGATTTTGATGTTTCTCCACACAGCCTCCTCGGTCAGTGTGCAGTGAGAGTTGTCCTCCAGGTACCCGCATGGCCAGAAAGAAGGGGGAACCAGTGTGTTGTTTTGACTGTGTCCCTTGTTCTGAGGGAAAGATCAGCAATACAACTGGTGAGTGTAAAGTTTTAAACATCACAGTTCAGAGATGTTGTAAAGACATTTATCTCATCACTTTCCCTCTTTCCTCAGACTCCATGGAGTGCGCCAGTTGTCCAGAAGATTTCTGGTCCAGCCCCCAGCGTGACCACTGTATTCCTAAAAAAACAGACTTCCTCTCCTACCATGAGCCTCTGGGTATCTGCTTGACAACCACCTCACTGTTGGGCACATGTATCTGTGTTGTTGTTCTGGGCATCTTCATCTATCATCACAGCACACCTATAGTTCGTGCCAACAATTCAGAACTCAGTTTTCTTCTCTTGGTGTCGCTCAAATTGTGTTTCCTCTGCTCATTGCTCTTCATTGGACGACCCAGATTATGGACTTGCCAACTAAGACATGCAGCATTTGGCGTCAGCTTTGTGCTTTGTGTCTCATGTATCCTGGTGAAAACCATGGTGGTTCTTGCTGTGTTCAGGGCCTCCAAACCAGGAGGTGAGTCCAGTCTCAAGTGGTTTGGTGCTGTGCAGCAGAGAGGGACAGTTCTGGTTCTGACTTCTGTTCAAGCAGCAATCTGCACTGTCTGGCTTGTCTCTGCTTCACCGGTGCCTCATAAAAACACCCAGTATCACAGTGACAAGATAGTTTATGAGTGTGCAGTTGGATCCACAGTTGGTTTTGCGGTTTTACTTGGTTATATTGGTTTACTGGCTGTACTCAGTTGTTTGTTAGCTTTTCTAGCAAGGAATCTTCCAGACAGTTTCAATGAGGCCAAACTCATCACTTTCAGCATGTTGATCTTCTGTGCAGTGTGGGTGGCCTTTGTCCCTGCTTACATCAGCTCACCAGGCAAATATGCAGATGCAGTGGAGGTATTTGCCATCCTGGCTTCCAGTTTTGGCCTCTTGACGGCACTGTTTGGACCCAAATGTTACATAATCCTGTTGAGACCGGAGAGAAACACAAAGAAAGCCATTATGGGTCGAGGCAGTGACACTTAAAACCAGCAAAATACAGAAATAATCAATTGTTTTCATATAACAATAATTACGGTGTAGAATCTGTTAATTATGATACTAATGTTACGTGGAAAAAGATGAGTGTAAATACAGTAATTGATAGTGATGTATTGTATGTAGTGAACAGAGATAGATACGTTTAACACATTTAATGTAGAGTTACGAAAATTATAATGGGCAGATATTTTAGGCTAGACTTGACATGTATTTTCAATCTATGACAAAGTCCAAAAGAGAGTCCACAATTTTTAATCTCAATGTGAATTCTATTAAACCTAAACTTTTTACATTATGTGTGTGATATTGATACATACAGGCGCGGTGGGTGAAGATGACTATTGTCCTCGGTTTGAATGCTAATAGAGATTATTGTGCCAATGCCTTAATAAAGTAATTTTTCTTATTTTTAAACATTCTGCCTTTTCATCAATGGCAATTATTCAGAAGCAGAATACAGGTGACAGAAACAAATGAACAGGGTCTGTTGCAAAATTCTTGTTGATTAGTAATTACAGAGATGGGGGTCAGGATGACATGCAGGTAGATGTGAAGATTTTCTGACTGAAGATGGACCCACAAAGCAGACTCAGGGGCAGGAATCCAAATCACAGGCAACATGAATCTTTGGTTATCGAAAAGTACACTGACAAGGAATACAACGGAAAACACTGGAACTTTCTCACTGGGGTAAAGAAGATCTAGCACTGAAGGGAAGGGAGACAGATAAATACACTGGGAAGGGGAAGACAATGAGAAACAGTTGCAGCACAATTGGGCAGGGCAGTTCAGTTCATATGTTGGACTAGATGGTACAATCCTTATTAAAGCACGTACTGGGGAAGATGTGAGTGAGAATACTTGAGACGAATGCCTTGTTGGTGTTTGTGGACAGAGAAGAAGGAAACAGTTGGAGGGGACAGAGTAGGCTTTATTGGGGTCTTCAGGTGGGCATTCTCCTTCGTAGCTGTTTCGATGATAGGCCCACTAAACCTCCAGAGAGTTTATCGCAGATAATTGGCGTCCCAGTTGTGGCCCCCTCTCTCATTGCAGTCGCCCTGTAACCGCTTGAGAACCACTTGGAGTCCTCACTCTTGATCCAGAGCAACCGACTCATCTGCTCTATGGCACTGGAGAGGGCTTTGATGGTTTGACGATGGACTTGTCCTTGAACTCCCATGTCCTTTAGAAGCCTGACAGTTGACAAACCCTCTGCAGCCAACGTCAACTGGGCAAACCCTGGTGTTCCAGCATCAGCTGCCAGCTCTGCTTATGTTTTTTTTCTTTCAATGGCCTCCTCCAGAGCATCCTCCCAAGGCACTGTTAGTTCTATTATATATTATATGGTCATTGTAATGTTTAATGCTACTGACATTTATTTTTGATACACCGGAAATAGGAAGTATGTCATGACATGCTAGGATGTAAACAAACAATAAAGTGTGGCTAGCAGAAGCTACCAAGGAAACTGTGTGTATCTGAATTTATTGACCACATAACAAGTCACAACAGTCATAAATCCTCCTTTTCTCTAATCTGAAGAACAATCATAATTAAAGCAACCACACTTGAGATTCATTGCTGGTGATAGCTACCACAACCATCAGCACTCCCTGTACTCCAAAAGACATTAGTCTCTGAGTCTGCTCTGACCCACTCCGTAAAGAACAGCAGCGTTGTCAGTCCAGCACAAACAGTCTGATATTGTTTTGATTGAGAGACCCCTATTGGCAGAAACATGTTTGGCAGAAACAACATACTGTGCGTTTTAATTAGTTATTAAATTAATAACTCAGTCAGAAACATGATTCAGGCCTGGCCCTACAGCTTCTGCCTCTGCACTGATGGGTGGTGTGCAAACATGAACAACACTGCAAATACATAAAATGTGATGATATTGTGATGAGCCTGCACTTAGACAGGGACAAACCAGAGCAAAGTCATGAAGGGATTTTTAGACACCAATCTCCTCTCGGTAATGTTGTTCTCCTGCTTTAACTCTGCTGTGTTCTCCTCTCTTTATTCTTCCACATGTCAGTTACAGAAACAGTTTGATCTAAATGGGATGAACAAACCTGGAGATGTGATTCTTGGTGGACTTTTCAAACTTCACTTCTTCCCAGCTTATCCTGACCTGTCTTTTACCTCAGAGCCACAACTGCCTCCCTGCTATGGGTGAGTCCGACAGGGAAACAAATTAAGAAGCTGCTGGAAAGTAAGCCAATTAGTATGAATCTTTCCTGATTATTTTTTTATTGATGTAAAATAACAATTGATGAAATTATCTTATTGAAGCATTTAAGTTTTTTTATGGGTGTTGAAGCTTAAGTCACTATTTCCAGTATCTGACGTTATGAAAGGTGTAGCTTTGCAAGGTGACTGTATGATGTATTTAAAAACTTTTACCATGGTATTTTTTTTGTTAGTTTTAATATTATAGGATTCAGTGCATCTCAGACCATGGCCTTTGCTATTGATGAGATCAACAGAAACTCCAACCTGCTGCCTAATGTGACTCTCGGATACAGTCTGTATGATAACTGCAACCAACTAGGAATTGCATTTCGTGCAGCACTGACCTTAGTCAGTGGTCAAGAAGAGCAAGTTACATTAGATGAGAACTGTGTAGGAACTCCTCCAGTCCTAGGGATTGTGGGTGATTCTTCTTCTACACGTACTATTGCAATATCCACAATCTTAAGTTCATACAGAGTGCCTCTGGTAAGTTTTTTTTTTTATATCAACTCACTCATTATTGTGATGTATTTTAGTAATTTAAGTAATTAACTGAATTAATTGAAATTGAATGAAGGAAGAATAAACCTTCACATTTCAGCCAACACATTTCTTTTTGAATACGTGCTCTGTTGTTTTGCAGGTGAGTTATTTTGCCACATGTTCCTGTCTGAGTGATCGACAAAAGTTTCCATCTTTCTTTAGGACGATCCCGAGTGATGCTTTTCAGGTGAAAATAACTTTGCTAAATCAAAATGCAGAAATCAAACCATGTGCAACAACAGTCCATATATAAATTGCAGTGAAAAATAATCATTATTTGTTATTTGAGAAAAAAAACAATCCACAGAAGTGTCAGGTATTTAGTGTGACTACATTTATACTTGAACAATATCATGACCCAGAGTCTCTTAAACCTGGAGTGAACCACAGTTAATATTACTGTTATAAACCTGTTTGTCCTACTATTTCATGTCCACAAATCTCTGCTGCTTGTTTAGCAGGATTCTAGTAGATGATTCCAGCCTGTGCACTAATCCCTCTGCTCTGTGTCCACATAGGTGAATGCTATGATTCAGATTCTAAAACACTTTGGTTGGACTTGGGCAGGTCTGATCATCAGTGATAATGATTATGGATTCCACGCTGCCCGATCCTTTCACACTGATCTGGGTCCAGCTGGTGGAGGTTGTCTGGCTTACACTGAGAGTTTGCCCCAGGCCTATGACCCTGCTGAACTCAGGAGAATAGTGGATGTTATGAGGAAATCTACTGTTCGAGTGGTGATTGTGTTTGCACATGAGAGTCACATGCTAAACCTCATGAAAGAGGTAGGTGTTGATCAGGGATGCAACGGTACAGTTTTCCCACGGTTCTGTATGCATCACGGTTTTTGGACCACGGTAACAGTCCGGTTTCGATATCTTAATACAAAACTACTCAGACTAGCAAAGACAATATTGCATTGTATAAATAATTGAAAGCACAGATATAATCATACCACAAACTTTATTTAAACAATAGTCCACTATCAGATCAATTTAAACAGCAAACATAAAACCACACAAATTAAATATAAATATAAAGTTTAGTAATTTTAATCAACTCACAGAAACTGCTTAACACTACAACTACAATCAAATGTGAACATTGCAAGGCTGTCAACAGAATTGCAGCTTTTTGTTTCATTTTCAGGGGAGGAGGGAGGAACAGTGAGGAGCAGTCATGGGGTGTCGTTCAGCTGTGTGAGGTGCTCAGTGTGAGGAGCCTCTCAATCACTCACACCGAGCTTCAACAGGTGGACAGAGATATGCGACAAACTGACAGCTCTGCTGTTTATAAAAGGGGGAGGAGTCTGGGGCAATGAGCTAAGTGCTGGTTTGACAAGATGGTGAAAGAGTACCAGTGACAAAAGTGTGGACTAAACAGTGACAGAAGATAGATTTGACCAGAGAAGGAATTGATACAGTGTATCTACTGCTTCTCACATCAAATAACATCTGGATCAGCAAATAGCATTACTAGATACACTGATTTACACCAGAGAAAATGGTTTTGGGGTTTAGATACGTTTTAAAAATGACCCACCATGTGGTTGGTTTGCCCGGATTGAATTGCTTTCCAAGAGAACCTGACTGGAAACAAAATATGGTGGACATCTGCACCTCCATACCATAAGTCAGTGCTCAAACTGGTATAAGCAATATTCATTTGCCATGCATTGCATTTAGAGTAGAGTTTGATGTCTTTTAACACTAATATCAACTTCTGCTACAGAGGTCAGCCATTTTGTCTACAGTCAGGTCCTTCTCTTTTATTATGGTGCATACCTGTGTATGACATCGACTGTGGAAACTAAATTATACATTATTGGTTAAAAAAAAGATTTCTCAATATACTTGTTCACTTATTCAATGTCCAGGTGGTGAGGCAGAATGTGACAGGCCTGCAGTGGATTGCCAGTGAAGCCTGGACATCAGGTACATCACTCCAGACTCCTCACCTCATGCCGTACCTGGGTGGAACACTGGGCATCACCATCCGTCGAGGAGAAATACCAGGACTCAGGGACTTCCTGTTACAAATACGTCCTGAACTACATCACAACAACACCCATGGAAATAGCATGGTGAAAATTAAATATTTCAATCTGATATGGAACTACCAAAAAATAAAGTGTCATCATTTGAAAAAAACCTGCTTTTTCTTTTGTGTTTTTTTCAGGTGAATCAGTTTTGGGAACACACATTTCAGTGTAGATTTGCACCACCTCCAGCAGGTTGGGTGGAAGCTGGAGGAGAATTATGCACTGGACAGGAAGTTATAGAGAATGTAGAGACTACTTTCCTGGATGTTTCAAACCTTAGGCTAGAGTATAATGTGTATAAGGCTGTGTACGCTCTGGCGTATGCTCTTGATGACATGCTGCAGTGTGAGCCAGGGAGAGGACCTTTCAGCAACAACACCTGTGCTCATTTACAAAGACTGGAGCCATGGCAGGTGAGCTATCAGTTAACACTCAAGTCTTCATTGCACTTAATCCTTTGCATACATTCAGGGTTCAATGCATGGTAAATGGTATGTTTTTATCTAGCACTTTTCTAGTCTTGATGACCACTCAAACCTCATTCACTCACTCACACATCCATTACATTTACTTTACATTACATGTCATTTGGCAGACGCTTTTATCCAAAGCGACTTACAATAAGTGCATTTCAACATTTAGGTATACACAAGGGCTAGAAGAGAGTAAGTGCTTCAAGTAAGCCAAACTATAAAGTGCTAGTACTTGTCTTGAGTTTGGTGAATGCCTCTGCGATCCTCTCAGTGAGGGGGCAGCAAGCCGGTTTGCCGATGCAGAGCGGAGTGGGCGGGCTGGGGTGTAGGTTTTGATCATGTCCTGGATGTAGGCTGGACCAAATCCGTTTGTAGCATGAAATGCATGCACTAGAGTCTTGTAGTGGATGCAAGCAGCTACAGTAAGCCAGTGAAGGGATCGGAGGAGTAGTATGTATGAGAGTATGAGAGAATTTTGGTAAATTGAAGACCAGTCGAGCTGCATACTGGATGAGCTGCAGAGGTCGTATGGCACATGCAGGGAGACCAGCCAGGAGGGTTTTGCAGGAGTCCAACTCTACAGAATGTTCTACACAGGTTCTGGACCAGAACCTGTGCCGCCTTCTGGGTTAGAAGAGGTCGTATCCTTCTGATGTTGTGCAACATCTATCTGCAAGATCGAGCTGTTGCAGCAATGTTGGCCGTGAGGAAGAGTTGGTCGTCCAGTGTCACACCCAGGTTCCTTGCGGCATGAGAGGGAGCTACCACAGAGTTGTCGAGGGTGATGGTGAGGGTCAGGTCTGTGGTGGGAGAGCCCTTTCCTGGGAGACAAAGAAACTCAGTCTTGTCGAGATTGAGTTTCAGGTGATGGTCAGACATCCACTGAGAGATGTCGGTCAGACAAGCAGTGATCCGTTCTGTTCCATGTGTTTCAGACCGGGGAAAAGAGAGAATGAGTCGGGTGTCATCATTCAGTGTATTTATGTGCAGCACTTTTTCTATTACAGATCTTAAGCAACGTTGAGTTAAGTTTCGTGTCCAGGGAAACATCGGTATGTAGACTGGTGGACCAGGAATAAAACCATCCACCTTCCAGTTGAAAGACCCACTCTACTACTGAGCCACTATCACCCACCTAAATTAGTTGATTGAAATTATTATGTGATAATCATCTCATCAAATCAGAATTATTGTTAGAGGAAAAACCTTTAGTAGACTTGTGGAGGATCGATAATGTAGAGTATTAAATTACTTCTAAAACTTATATATTATATATTTTATATAACATCATTTAACATTCATGTGGAGAATAGTAAATTGTTAGATCATGTGAGAAAGAACAAGATCTCGTGGGATAATCAATAATGAAAAATTTCACCCAATTGACCACCTTGGAAATATTTACATGGAAAGTATACATATTTCCACTTAATATCATCATTCCTGTCATCAGTCTGATCAAAGCTCCGCCCCAAAACAGAAACTTAGTTTTATGGTAATGTTAATATCATGTTTTAGGGACATTACAACATTTTTTTAAGTTTGTAATGTTATCATAAGACGAGTTACATTAGTTCACTTGTTTCCTCTGGATAAATGTCCTTTTAGCCAAAGGATCCCGTTCATGCTTAAACAAGGGTCAGGAGCGATGACTCAATCTGACTCAGTCACTGAGCTGAAACACAGCTGAATGGGTTGGGATTCAGTTCAGTACTCTTAGCTTTTGTCAGTTCTGTCTCTAAATACACCAAAACTCTCTGTTAAAAGTAGAGATTAGAGAAATTTCCTTTCAAATGTTTAAAGGTGACATTGAATGCTTGTATCACACATATATGTTAGTTATGGAGGTCTACTTACATATATTAACTGGTTTTCATGGTTAAAAACCCTCTAATTGCTGCAAACGAGCCGATCAAAATATCTCCTCACTGACGCTCTCGTCAGCCACGCTGTTTCAGACCAAAACCACACCCCCAGAACGTGGACTGTGTTGTGATTGGCCAGCCAACGAGAGCTTTCCCACTGTCCTGTGATTGGCCAGGTACCTGGAAGTGACGTAATTGGTAGGCCAGCTCTCAGATACACAGCTCCCCCTCTGGCACGGTGGATGCTCTGCATCTCAGCAGCTACAACGAGAGTAGTTCTATTTCTTCTGCGTTGAATGTATGCAACCGGATGTGCCCGGACTAGTGCCGCACCAGGAGGCGCTACGGTGGTGAGAGGAGTGATGAGGATTTCTGATGACGACATCAAATTAAGGAAGTGCCGATCCGCTTCACAGAGCCCAGGAAAACAATAAAACCCTATTTTCTCAGCAGTGGCTGAACTGTTTGTTCTGAAACTTTAGGGTTTCATAAACGAGGTAATGATGCAGATACACATACGAACGCAGCGTTAATTGGAGCTTCCGGTCTATGTCGTCTTTAACACACATTTTTTAGAATTTTAGAAACGATCTACTGTTCGGTTTTGTTCTTGGATTTCCTGAGGCTGTGTACCAGTGCACTGGTACGCTGATTAATGCACAATATGAATCATTAGATGTATCAGTACATTTACAGTTTCCTTAGAGTAAGAAAACTGAGACATCTCAGTCCGCTGTTTTTGTCGTATTGTAGGTTTCAATATGCAGTAAACTATGAAAGATTGTGAGATCAGAATGCAGCACATAATTCAATTTTCAAACATTTACCTTTATTTATGTGTTTGTGCATGTGTTGCTGCGGTGGAAATGTAGTTCATTTGCCATCGGGTCCGGATCATCACAAGTGTCTGTTCTCCTCCTTCTCTCATCACAGTGGCAGCTGAGTTGCAGCAATGCTGTGCCTCCACACTGTCCTCTCATTATGCACCAGCCCATAGTTTTAGTTTGTGCTTACTGGGAAAGTCTTTTAACACAACTGAGAACTAGACTTCTATTTCTAATTCTGATCATTCTATCATTCTATACATCTGATTCTATTATCCTAAGCTTATGCATTACTTGGAAAAAGTCAACTTCACCACAACATTTGGTGATCGAGTGTCATTTGATGAAAATGGTGATGCCTTACCTGTATATGACATCATGAACTGGGTGTGGCTCCCTGATGGAACAACTAAAGTTCAGAGAGTGGGTGAGGTTAAGAGCCTTCAAAGGTGAAGAACTCACACTGGATGAAGACACAATCTTCTGGAACTTTGAATTTAAACAGGTAACTTCTTACTTTCTTAGACAACCATGGATTTGTCTTAATCATTATAGATTAATCTAACAGATACTGATATTTCTCCACACAGCCTCCTCGGTCAGTGTGCAGTGAGAGTTGTCCTCCAGGTACCCGCATGGCCAGAAAGAAGGGGGAACCTGAGTGTTGTTTTGACTGTGTCCCTTGTTCTGAGGGAAAGATCAGCAATTCAACTGGTGAGTGTAAAGTTTTAAACACCACAGTTCAGAGATTTTGTATAAACATGTATCTCATCACTTTCCCTCTTTTCTCAGACTCCATGGAGTGCACCAGTTGTCCAGAAGATTTCTGGTCCAGCCCCCAGCATGACCACTGTGTTCCTAAGAAAACAGAGTTCCTCTCCTACCATGAACCTCTGGGTATCTGCTTGACAACCATCTCACTGTTGGGTACATATATCTGTGTTGTTGTGCTGGGCATCTTCATCCATCATCACAGCACACCTATAGTTCGTGCCAACAATTCAGAACTCAGTTTTCTTCTCTTGGTGTCACTTAAGTTCTGTTTCCTCTGCTCATTGCTCTTCATTGGACGACCCAGATTATGGACTTGCCAACTAAGACATGCAGCATTTGGCGTCAGCTTTGTGCTTTGTGTCTCATGTATCCTGGTGAAAACTATGGTGGTTCTTGCTGTGTTCAGGGCCTCCAAACCAGGAGGTGAGTCCAGTCTCAAGTGGTTTGGTGCTGTGCAGCAGAGAGGGACAGTTCTGGTTCTGACTTCTGTTCAAGCAGCAATCTGCACTGTCTGGCTTGTCTCTGCTTCACCAGTACCTCATAAAAACACCCAGTATCACAGTGGCAAGATAGTTTATGAGTGTGCAGTTGGATCCACAGTTGGTTTTGCTGTTTTACTTGGTTATATTGGTTTACTGGCCGTCCTCAGTTGTTTGTTAGCTTTTCTAGCAAGGAATCTTCCAGACAGTTTCAATGAGGCCAAACTCATCACTTTCAGCATGTTGATCTTCTGTGCAGTGTGGGTGGCCTTTGTCCCTGCTTACATCAGCTCACCAGGCAAATATGCAGATGCAGTGGAGGTATTTGCCATCCTAGCTTCCAGTTTTGGCCTCTTGGTGGCGCTGTTTGGACCCAAATGTTACATAATCATGTTCAGACCAGAGAGGAACACAAAGAAAGCCATCATGGGTCGAGGCACTGACACTTAAAACCAGCAAAATGAAGAAATGTTGTTTTCAAATAACAATAATTCAGGTTTAGAATTTGTTAATTATTATATTAATGTTATGTGGAAAAAGGGTGAGTGTAAATACAATAATTGATATTGATGTACAGTATGTAGTGAGCAGAGAGAGAGATACATTTAACACATTTAATGTAGAGTAATGAAAATTAAAATGGGCAGATATTTTGGGCTGGACTTGACATGTATTTTCAATCCATGACAAAGTCCAAAAGAGAGTCCACAATTTTTAAACTTAATGTGAATTCTATTAAACCTAAACTTTTTCAATTATGTGTGTGATAATGATACATACAGGTGCGGTGGGTGAAGAAGACTATTGTCTTTGGTTTGAATGATGATTATTATAAGATTATTGTGTCAATGCCTTAATAAAGTAATTTTTCTTATTCATCAATGTTCTGCCTTTTCTTCAAAGGCAATTATGTATCATGTCACAACTGAAAAAGGCAACATATTGGCTTATGTGCATATGATGTCTGTGAATGTTTTGAGTCATGTAGCTTAATGAAATTTTAGATTTTGAAGTGGTTATCAGTTTTCAATCAGGTTTATCTGTGACAGTTGGGGACGTTGTCTCCAGACCAAGATGTTTTGAACTTCTTTTTCTGAGGCTTCAGTTATGAACGAGATTGTGATTGTCAAGGAGTTAAACTAACAAGAAGCTGCTCGGAAGCAAAATACAGACGGCAGAAACCAATGAAAGGGGTCTGTTTTAATATTCTTGTTGATGAGTAATGAGAGAGATGGTGGAATCCAAATCACAGGCAACATGAAACTTGGGTTATCGAAAGGTAACAACACAAGATGGTACAATCCTTATGAAAGCACGTACTGGGGAAGATGGTAGTGAGAATCGTTGAGACCTCCAGAGGGCTCATCGGCGAAAATTGGCGTCCCAGTTGTGCCCCCCTCTCTCATTCCACGTGCCCTTTTTCCACTCGAGGCCCACTTGGAGTCTTCCCTCTTGATCCAGAGCCACCGACTCGCCTGCTTTGCGGCACTGCAAAGGGCTTTGATGGTTTGATGTTGGACTTGTCCTTGAACTCCCATGTCCTTTAGAAATCTGACAGTTGACAAACCCTCTGCAGCCAACATCAACAAGGCAAACCCTGGCGTTCCAGCATCAGCTGCCAGCTCTGCGTAAGTTTTTTTTTCTTTCAAAGGCCTCCTCCAGAGCATCCTCCCAAGGCACTGTTAGTTCTATTATATAGACGGTGTGCAGTGAGGAGGACCACAGCACGAGGTCCGGTCTGAGATTGTTGGTCAAGATCTCAGCTAGGAAGCACAAACCTGGCCTTTACATGGTACCACCGAGTCATAGGTCTTGATGAGCACTCCCTGCACACTAAAAGACCTTAATCTCCTCAACAGGTAGAGTCTGCTCTGACCCTCCCCGTACAGAATAGCAGCATCATCAGTTCAGCCCAAACTCAGTCTGATATTGTTTTGATTGAGAGACCCCTATTGGCAGAAACATGTTTCTGCTTCTTCTTCTGCACTGATGGGTGGTGTGCAAAAATAAACACTGCAAATACATAAAATGTGATGATATTGTGATGAGCATGCACTTAGACAGGGACGAACCAGAGAAAAGTCATGAGGACATTTTTAGACACCAGTCTTCGCTTGTTAATGTTGTTCTCCTGCTTCTCCTCTACTGTGTCCTCCTCTCTTTCTTCCTTCTCTTGTCAGTTACAGGGACAGTTTCATTTAAATGGGATGCACAAACCTGGAGATGTGATTATTGGTGGAATTTTCAGACTTCACTTCTTCCCAGCTTATCCTGACCTGTCTTTTACCTCAGAGCCACAGCAACCTCCCTGCTATAGGTGAGTCTGACAGGGAAACATACAAATTAAGAAGCTGCTGGAAAGTAAGCCAATTAGTATGAACGTTTCCTGAATATTTTGTTATTCATGTAAAATAACAATCGATAATATGATCTTATTGAAGCATTTAGGTTTTATTATGGGTGTTGAAGCTTAAGTCGCTATTTCCAGTATTTGATGTTATGAAAGGTGGAGCTTTGCACAGTGACTGTATGATGTATTTAAATATTAAAAACTTGTATTTTTTGTGTTAGTTTTGATATCATGGGATTCAGACAGGCTCAATCCATGGCCTTTGCTATTGATGAGATCAACAAAAACTCCAACCTGCTGCCTAATGTGACTCTGGGATACAGTCTGTACGATAACTGCGTCCAACTAGGAATTGCATTTCGTGCAGCACTGACCTTAGTCAGTGGTCAAGAAGAGCAAGTTACATTAGAGCAGAACTGTGTAGGAACTCCTCCAGTCCTAGGGATTGTGGGTGATTCTTCCTCGACTCGTTCTATTGCAATATCCACAGTCTTAGGTTTGTACAGCGTGCCTCTGGTAAGTTGTTTTTTTTGGAATATCAACTCACTAATTATTGTGATGTTTTTTAAAACGTAATTTAAGTAATTAATGGAAATTGAATGAAGGAGGGGTCAGTGAAGAATCAACCTTCAAATTTGAGCCAACACTTTTCTTTTTGAATTCATGCTCTGTTGTTTTGCAGGTGAGTTATTTTGCCACATGTTCCTGTCTGAGTGATCGACACAAGTTTCCATCTTTCTTTAGGACGATCCCTAGTGATGCTTTTCAGGTGAAAATAACTTTGCTAAATCAAAATGTATAAAACAAATCATGTGCAACAACAGTCCATACATACTGCATTGAAAAATAATCACTATCTGTTATTTGAGAAAAAAAAAAAAATCCACAGAAGTGTCAAGTCTTTAGTGTGACCTACCTTTATACTTGAACAATATCATGACCCAGAGTCTCTTAAACCTGGAGTGAACCACAGTTAATGTTACTGTTATAAACCTGTTTGTTCTACTATTTCATGTCCACAAATCTCTGCTGCTTGTTTAGCAGGATTTCTAGTCAAGATGATTCCAGCCTGTGCACTAATCCCTCTGCTCTGTGTCCACAAAGGTGAATGCTATGATTCAGATTCTAAAACACTTTGGTTGGACTTGGGCAGGTCTGCTCATCAGTGATAATGATTATGGAGTCCATGCTGCCCGATCCTTTCACTCTGATCTAGGTCCAGCTGGTGGAGGTTGTCTGGCTTACACTGAGAGTTTACCCCGCGTTCACAACCCTGATGAACTAAAGAGAATATTGGATGTGATGAGGAAATCTACAGCTCGAGTGGTGATTGTGTTTGCACATGAGAGTCACATGATTAACCTCATGAAAGAGGTAGGTGTTGATTAGGGACGCAACTGTACAGTTTTCCCACGGTTCTGTATACGTCACGGTTTTTGGACCACGGTAACAGTCCGGTTTCGATATCTTAATATAAAACTACTCAGACTAGCAAAGACAATATTGCATTGTATAAATAATTGAAAGCACAGATATAATCAAGCCACAAACTATATTTAAACAATAATCAGATCACATTAAACAGTAAATATAAAACCCAATAAACACAATTTTAACCAACTCACAGAAACTACTTAATACTACAACTACAATCAAACGTGAACATGACAAGGCTGTCAACGTCCTTGTATTTGAATGTGTGTGTGTGTGATGAAGCGTCTTTGTGTAACAATCAGCATAGAGGGCTTCTCTGTGCACGCTCCGTGACTGTAAGTGGCATGGCTCTGCACAGGGATATGGCTGATAGTAAAGCGTACGGCTGCATGGACAGTTACCAGTGGATAATCAGTGTGTTTGAGTCCCCCATTGTGTATTGAACGAAACAGGGCGTATCAAACAATTCGGTAAAATACCGAATATTGTTGCATCCGTAGTGTTGATGTATGTTCAATAAATTCAACTGTTTTCTCTGTAAATCTGACTGTTATTTTTACAGTTACTTAGTTTCTGTCAAATAGCTTTAAATGATTATGTAACACCTCTGACATGTTAAAGGTTCTACCAGTAGTATTTTACAGTTAGAATGTTCATCCATTACTCTGCTCGTATTACTGTTTAACACACATGTTGAAAATGCTGTGCTTTGTTTTTCCATTCAAATGCAGAATTGCATCTTTTGTTTCATTTCTCTGGATTGTTCATAGGATTATCGGTAGTTTTGGTGAACTCGTTCCTGGCCCTGGGGTTGAGAACACCCAAAAAGTGTAAAACACTCAAAGTCATCATCAAGACTGGTAAAAGATACAGGACTTTTCTTGTCTTGATGACCACTCAAAACTGCTTGAGTATTACACAAATCCATTAAAATAAATTATTCAGATTTTACTTTCACAAAACAAAATGAAATGAATTAAGCATCACTTCAGGAACTAACAGCTGGAAAAGTATTTAACACATTTTTGATATCTGTGTTTAAAGAGGAGGGGAGGAGGGAGGAACAGTGAGGAGCAGTCATGGGGCGTAGTTCAGCTGTGTGAGGTGCTCAGTGTGAGGAGCCTCTCAATCACTCACACCGAGCTTCAACAGGTGGACAGAGATATGCGACAAACTGACAGCTCTGCTGTTTATAAAAGGGGGAGGAGTCTGGGGCAATGAGCTAAGTGCTGGTTTGACAAGATGGTGAAAGAGTACCAGTGACAAAAGTGTGGACTAAACAGTGACAGAAGATGGATTTGACCAGAGAAGGAATTGATACAGTGTATCTACTGCTTCTCACATCAAATAACATCTGGATCAGCAAATAGCATTACTAGATACACTGATTTACACCAGAGAAAATGGTTTTGGGGTTTAGATACGTTTTAAAAATGACCCACCATGTGGTTGGTTTGCCCGGATTGAATTGCTTTCCAAGAGAACCTGACTGGAAACAAAATATGGTGGACATCTGCACCTCCATACCATAAGTCAGTGCTCAAACTGGTATAAGCAATATTCATTTGCCATGCATTGCATTTAGAGTAGAGTTTGATGTCTTTTAACACTAATATCAACTTCTGCTACAGAGGTCAGCCATTTTGTCTACAGTCAGGTCCTTCTCTTTTATTATGGTGCATACCTGTGTATGACATCGACTGTGGAAACTAAATTATACATTATTGGTTAAAAAAAAAGATTTCTCAATATACTTGTTCACTTATTCAATGTCCAGGTGGTGAGGCAGAATGTGACAGGCCTGCAGTGGATTGCCAGTGAAGCCTGGACATCAGGCACATCACTCCAGACTCCTCACCTCATGCCGTACCTGGGTGGAACACTGGGCATCACCATCCGTCGAGGAGAAATACCAGGACTCAGGGACTTCCTGTTACAAATACGTCCTGAACTACATCACAACAACACCCATGGAAATAGCATGGTGAAAATTAAATATTTCAATCTGATATGGAACTACCAACAAATAAATAGTGTCATCATTTGAAGAAAACCTGCTTTTTCTTTTGTGTTTTTTTCAGGTGAATCAGTTTTGGGAACACACATTTCAGTGTAGATTTGCACCGCCTCCAGCAGGTTGGGTGGAAGCTGGAGGAGAATTATGCACTGGACAGGAAGTTATAGAGAATGTAGAGACTACTTTCCTGGATGTTTCAAACCTTAGGCTAGAATATAATGTGTATAAGGCTGTGTATG
Organism: Solea senegalensis; assembly: GCF_019176455.1. Taxonomy (NCBI): domain Eukaryota; kingdom Metazoa; phylum Chordata; class Actinopteri; order Pleuronectiformes; family Soleidae; genus Solea; species Solea senegalensis. The sequence goes on along the minus strand of NC_058028.1, from coordinate 26,486,871 downwards.
CTCTGGCGTATGCTTTTGATGACATGCTTCAGTGTGAGCCAGGGAGAGGACCTTTCAGCAACAACACCTGTGCTCATTTACAAAGACTGGAGCCATGGCAGGTGAGATATCAGTTAACACTCAAGTCTTCATTGCACTTAATCCTTTGCATGCATTTAGGGCTCAATGCATGGTAAATGGTATGTTATTATCTAGCACTTTTCTAGTCTTGATGACCACTCAAACCTCATTCACTCACTCACACATCCATTACATTTACTTTACATTACATGTCATTTGGCAGACACTTTTATCCAAAGTGACTTACAATAAGTGCATTTCAACATTTAGGTATACACAAGGGCTAGAAGGAAGTAAGTGCTTCAAGTAAGCAAAACTATAAAGTGCTAGTACTTGTCTTGAGTTTGGTGAATGCCTCTGCGATCCTCTCAGTGTGGGGGCAGCAAGCCGGTTTGCCGATGCAGAGCGGAGTGGGCGGGCTGGGGTGTAGGTTTTGATCATGTCCTGGATGTAGGCTGGACCAAATCCGTTTGTAGCATGAAATGCATGCACTAGAGTCTTGTAGTGGATGCAAGCAGCTACAGTAAGCCAGTGAAGGGATCGGAGGAGTAGTATGTATGAGAGTATGAGAGAATTTTGGTAAATTGAAGACCAGTCGAGCTGCTGCAGGGAGACCAGCCAGGAGGGCTTTGCAGTAGTCCAACTCTACAGAATGTTCTACACAGGTTCTGGACCAGAACCTGTGCCGCCTTCTGGGTTAGAAGAGGTCGTATCCTTCTGATGTTGTGCAACATCTATCTGCAAGATCGAGCTGTTGCAGCAATGTTGGCCGTGAGGAAGAGTTGGTCGTCCAGTGTCACACCCAGGTTCCTTGCGGCATGAGAGGGAGCTACCACAGAGTTGTCGAGGGTGATGGTGAGGGTCAGGTCTGTGGTGGGAGAGCCCTTTCCTGGGAGACAAAGAAACTCAGTCTTGTCGAGATTGAGTTTCAGGTGATGGTCAGACATCCACTGAGAGATGTCGGTCAGACAAGCAGTGATCCGTTCTGTTCCATGTGTTTCGGACCGGGGAAAAGAGAGAATGAGTCGGGTGTCATCATTCAGTGTATTTATGTGCAGCACTTTTTCTATTACAGATCTTAAGCAACGTTGAGTTAAGTTTCGTGTCCAGGGAAACATCGGTATGTAGACTGGTGGACCAGGAATAAAACCATCCACCTTCCAGTTGAAAGACCCACTCTACTACTGAGCCACTATCACCCACCTAAGTTAGTTCATTGAAATTATTACGTGATAATCATCTCATCAAATCAGAATTATTGTTAGAAGAAAAATCCTTTAGTAGACTTGTGGAGGATCGATAATGTAGAGTATTGAATTACTTCTAAAACTTATATATTATATATTTTATATAACATCATTTAACATTCATGTGGAGAATCGTAAATTGTTAGATCATGTGAGACAGAACAAGATCCCGTGGGATAATCAATAATGAAAAATTTCACCCAATTGACCACCTTGGAAATATTTATTTATTTTGAAATGCCATAGATTTAAAAATAACATATACATTGTATACATGGAAAGTATACATATTTCCAGTTAATATCATCATTCCTGTCATCAGTCTGATCAAAGCTCCGCCCCAAAACAGAAACTTAGTTTTATGGTAATGTTAATACCATGTTTTAGGGACATTACAACATTTTTTTAAGTTTGTAATGTTTTCATAAGACGAGTTACATTAGTTCACTTGTTTCCTCTGGATAAATGTCCTTTTAGCCAAAGGATCCCGTTCATGCTTAAACAAGGGTCAGGAGCGATGACTCAATCTGACTCAGTCACTGAGCTGAAACACAGCTGAATGGGTTGGGATTCAGTTCAGTACTCTTAGCTTTTGTCAGTTCTGTCTCTAAATACACCAAAACTCTCTGTTAAAAGTAGAGATTAGAGAAATTTCCTTTCAAATGTTTAAAGGTGACATTGAATGCTTGTATCACACATATATGTTAGTTATGGAGGTCTACTTACATATATTAACTTGTTTTCATGGTTAAAAACCTCCTAATCGCTGCAAACGAGCCGATCAAAATATCTCAGCAGCTACAACGAGAGTAGTTCTATTTCTACTGCGGTTGAATGTACGCAACCGGATGTGCCCGGACTAGTGCCGCACCAGGAGGCGCTACGGTGGTGAGAGGAGTGATGAGGATTTCTGATGACGATATCAAATTACGGAAGTGCCGATCCACTTCGCAGAGCCCAGGAAAACAGTAAAACCCTATTTTCTCAGCAGTGGCTGAACTGTTTAAACTTTAAGGTTTCATAAACGAGGTAATGACGCAGATACACACACGAACGCAGCGTTAATTGGATCTTCCGGTCTATGTCGCCTTTATCACACAATTTTTAGAATTTTAGAAACGATCTACCGTTCGGTTTTGTTCTTGGATTTCCTGAGGCTGAAACCTTAATCCATTGAATCACACATTCAGTGCACTGGTACGCTGATTAATGCACAATATGAATCATTAGATGTATCAGTACATTTACAGTTTCCTTAGAGTAAGAAATCTGAGACATCTCAGTCCGCTGTTTTTGTCGTATTGTAGGTTTCAATATGCAGTAAACTATGAAAGATTGTGAGATCAGAATGCAGCACGTAATTCAATTTTCAAACAGTTACCTTTATTTATGTGTTTGTGCATGTGTTGCTGCGGTGGAAATGTAGTTCATTTGCCGTCGGGTCCGGATCATCACAAGTGTCTGTTCTCCTCCTTCTCTCATCACAGTGGCAGCTGAGCTGCAGCATTGCTGTGTCTCTACACTGTCCTCTCATTATGCGCCAGCCCATAGTTTTAGTTTGTGCTTACTGGGAAAGTCTTTTAACACAACTGAGAACTAGACTTCTATTTCTAATTCTGATCATTCTATCATTCTATACATCTGATTCTATTATCCAAAGCTTATGCATTACTTGGAAAAAGTCAACTTCACCACAACATTTGGTGATCGAGTGTCATTTGATGAAAATGGTGATGCCTTACTGTGACGGTCACGGAGCGACCGCACAGAGAAGCCCTCCAGGCTGATGAAACACACACACACACACACACACACACACCTTCTTATAAATGGACGTTAGCAGCCGCGCTCGTTCATGCAGCGTTTGCCACGGGGCGAGTGCGGAGCAGCCGGACACGGACATGGATTACCCGTTGTGCTGGGGCGTTGTTGTGGTCCGCAGTCTGACCGCGTCGGTCCGGCAGTGAAAAGGAGCCGTCCAGAAACGAGAACATTTATTTGGTTCCGGGCCTAATTGGCCTAGTCCACACTCAGTATGACCATGGGGATGACAGAGGTGGGTCCTGATCAAACCCCCTCTGTGATGTGTCCTGTTCCATGGGCAAGAGAGTGGACTGTTTGTTATTTATTTTGTAAATCTGTCTCTGTTGGACCACTAAGAACATGTACTTTGGTTTAGAGTCTGTCTTGTTATTTATGTACTAATTATTGGTTATATGTTCCCCTTTAAATGTAAAATGGTGCTGGCCACCTGCTATATGTTTGTGCGTCCCGTCTATGTTTTTTTTGTCTTGACCCTGTTGCATGTGAGCACTGTGACTCTGTATTGGATTATGAGCAGATTGGGAATTTTGTTATCGTTTTTGCCGACCTTTGAGTTTGTGCTGGATTTTGATTTACTTTTGTTCCTTTTTAATTTTATTGATTTATTTGAATTTACCCATGGACACTTAATGCTTGATTTTTTTTCCTCCCTCAAGCCTAAATAAAACTTTATGTCCATATTTTCACTCTGCCTCTGATCTTTCCTGGCCAAACCCACGCCCACTCGACAGCGCACCCTCGGCTACCATCACACTTACCTGTATATGACATCATGAACTGGGTGTGGCTCCCTGATGGAACAAGTAAAGTTCAGAGAGTGGGTGAGGTTAAGAGGTCAGCCTTCAAAGGTGAAGAACTCACACTGGATGAAGACACAATCTTCTGGAACTTTGAATTCAAACAGGTAACTTCTTACTTTCTTAGACAACCATGGATTTGTCTTAATCATTATAAATTAATCTAACAGATACTGATATTTCTCCACGCAGCCTCCTCAGTCAGTGTGCAGTGAGAGTTGTCCTCCAGGTACCCGCATGGCCAGAAAGAAGTGGGAACCTGAGTGTTGTTTTGACTGTGTCCCTTGTTCTGAGGGAAAGATCAGCATTACAACTGGTGAGTGTAAAGTTTTAAACACCACTCTGGGTATCTGCTTGACAACCATCTCACTGTTGGGTACATATATCTGTGTTGTTGTGCTGGGCATCTTCATCCATCATCACAGCACACCTATAGTTCGTGCCAACAATTCAGAACTCAGTTTTCTTCTCTTGGTGTCACTTAAGTTCTGTTTCCTCTGCTCATTGCTCTTCATTGGACGACCCAAACTTTGGACTTGTCAACTAAGACATGCAGCATTTGGCATCAGCTTTGTGCTTTGTGTCTCATGTATCCTGGTGAAAACCATGGTGGTTCTTGCTGTGTTCAGGGCCTCCAAACCAGGAGGTGAGTCCAGTCTCAAGTGGTTTGGTGCTGTGCAGCAGAGAGGGACAGTTCTGGTTCTGACTTCTGTTCAAGCAGCAATCTGCACTGTCTGGCTTGTCTCTGCTTCACCAGTACCATCACAGTGGCAAGATAGTTTATGAGTGTGCAGTTGGATCCACAGTTGGTTTTGCTGTTTTACTTGGTTATATTGGTTTACTGGCCGTCCTCAGTTGTTTGTTAGCTTTTCTAGCAAGGAATCTTCCAGACAGTTTCAATGAGGCCAAACTCATCACTTTCAGCATGTTGATCTTCTGTGCAGTGTGGGTGGCCTTTGTCCCTGCTTACTTCAGCTCACCAGGCAAATATGCAGATGCAGTGGAGGTATTTGCCATCCTAGCTTCCAGTTTTGGCCTCTTGGTGGCGCTGTTTGGACCCAAATGTTACATAATCATGTTCAGACCAGAGAGGAACACAAAGAAAGCCATCATGGGTCGAGGCACTGACACTTAAAACCAGCAAAATGAAGAAATGTTGTTTTCAAATAACAATAATTCAGGTTTAGAATTTGTTAATTATTATATTAATGTTATGTGGAAAAAGGGTGAGTGTAAATACAATAATTGATATTGATGTACAGTATGTAGTGAGCAGAGAGAGAGATACATTTAACACATTTAATGTAGAGTAATGAAAATTATAATGGGCAGATATTTTGGGCTGGACTTGACATGTATTTTCAATCCATGACAAAGTCCAAAAGAGAGTCCACAATTTTTAAACTTAATGTAAATTCTATTAAACCTAAACTTTTTCAATTGTGTGTTTGATAATGATACATACAGGTGCGGTGGGTGAAGACGACTATTGTCTTTGGTTTGAATGCTGATTATTATAAGATTATTGTGTCAATGCCTTAATAAAGTAATTTTTCTTATTCATCAATGTTCTGCCTTTTCTTCAAAAGCAATTATGTATCATGTCACAACTGAAAAAGGCAACATATAGGCTTATGTGCATATGATCTCTGTGAATGTTTTGAGTCATGTAGCTTAATGAAATTTGAGATTTTGAAGTGGTTATCAGTTTTAAATCAGGTTTATCTGTGACAGTTGGGGACGTTGTCTCCAGACCAAGATGTTTTGAACTTCTTTTTCTGAGGTTTCAGTTATGAACGAGATTGTGATTGTCAAGGAGTTAAACTAACAAGAAGCTGCTCGGAAGCAAAATACAGACGGCAGAAACCAATGAAAGGGGTCTGTTTTAATATTCTTGTTGATGAGTAATGAGAGAGATGGTGGAATCCAAATCACAGGCAACATGAAACTTGGGTTATCGAAAGGTAACAACACAAGATGGTACAATCCTTATGAAAGCACGTACTGGGGAAGATGGTAGTGAGAATCCTTGAGACCTCCAGAGGGCTCATCGGCGAAAATTGGCGTCCCAGTTGTGCCCCCATCTCTCATTCCACGTGCCCTTTTGCCACTCGAGGCCCACTTGGAGTCTTCCCTCTTGATCCAGAGCCACCGACTCGCCTGCTTTGCGGCACTGCAAAGGGCTTTGATGGTTTGATGTTGGACTTGTCCTTGAACTCCCATGTCCTTTAGAAATCTGACAGTTGACAAACCCTCTGCAGCCAACATCAACAAGGCAAACCCTGGCGTTCCAGCATCAGCTGCCAGCTCTGCGTAAGTTTTTTTTTCTTTCAAAGGCCTCCTCCAGAGCATCCTCCCAAGGCACTGTTAGTTCTATTATATAGACGGTGTGCAGTGAGGAGGACCATAGCACGAGGTCCGGTCTGAGATTGGTGGTCAAGATCAATCGTGAGTTCAAGTCCACCAACAGCTTCCAGTCTCGCGTACCGCTTTGGTGGCCGGTGGGTGTCTTGGACACACAGCAGGTAATCACAAGAGCGCAAAGCTCATGGGATTTGTAAGGAAGTGGGATTTGAAACAATATAAGAGAAAGTAAAATAAAACGGGAAACAGCACATAAATATGAATGACAAAAAAAACATAATTCAGGTCAATTTAAAGGACAAGATGATGAGATACTTGAGGTTGATGGGCTAGTGATGAGCATGACAGGCAGATTATTTTCTCCTTTCCTCTAATCTGAAGAACAAATATAATAAAGCAACCACACTTGAGATTCATTGCCGGTGATAGCTACGACAATCATCAGGGTGTCCTATATGAAAATATTGATGGGCCTTCTTTCATAGAAAGAAGAAATAACCACAGACATCTGTTTGTCTTTGAAGATCTTATTAGAAAATTACATTTATGCATTTGGAAAACTGCTTTTAGTGTCTGTGCAACTCATGCAATCTCCTGTAATGTGATCTAAATTTAAATCCTTTTGTCTCTCATTTACTTAACAACCATCGACTAAAAGCATCGAAAGGTTAACTGTTTTGTTTTGTGTGATCATGTTTTTGGCCTTTATTTTACAGCAGCCACAAATCTTAAACAGCTTTGTGCCAGGCAAAGCTGCACCTGGCCTTTACATGGCACCACAGAGTCATAGGTCTTGATGAGCACTTCCTGTACTCCAAAAGACCTTAGTCAGATCATCAGTCCAGCCCAAACTCAGTCTCATATTTTGATTGAGAGACCCCTATTGGCAGAAACATGGTCCTGCTTGTTCTTCTGCACTGATGGGTGGTGTGCAAAAATAAACACTGCAAATACATAAAATGTGATGATATTGTGATGAGCCTGCACTTAGACAGGGATGAACCAGAGAACAGTCATGATGACATTTTTAGACACCAGTCTCCTCTCGTTAATGTTGTTCTCCTGCTTAAACTTTGCTGTGTCCTCCTCTCTTTATTCTTCCACTTGTCAGTTACAGAAACAGTTTGATCTCAATGGGATGAACAAACCTGGAGATGTGATTATTGGTGGAATTTTCAGACTTCACTTCTTCCCAGCTTATCCTGACCTGTCTTTTACCTCAGAGCCACAACAGCCTACCTGCTATAGGTGAGTCTGACAGGGAAACATACAAATTAAGAAGCTGCTGGAGAGTAAGCCAATTAGTATGAACGTTTCCTGATTGTTGTTCATGTAAAATAACAATCGATAATATGATTTTATTGAAGCATTTAGGTTTTATTATGGGTGCTGAAGCTTAAGTCACTATTTCCAATATCTGATGTTGTGAAAGGTGGAGCTTTGCACAGTGACTGTATGGTGTATTTAAATGGTAAAAACTTGTATTTTTTGTGTTAGTTTTGATATCATGGGATTCAGACAGGCTCAGACCATGGCCTTTGCTATTGATGAGATCAACAAAAACTCCAACCTGCTGCCTAATGTGACTCTGGGATACAGTTTGTATGATAACTGTGTCCAACTAGGAATTGCATTTCGTGCAGCACTGACCTTAGTTAGTGGTCAAGAAGAGCAAGTTACATTAGAGGAGAACTGTGTAGGAAATCCTCCAGTCCTAGGGATTGTGGGTGATTCTTCCTCGACTCGTACTATTGCAATATCCACAATCTTAAGTTCGTACAGAGTGCCTCTGGTAAGTTGTTTTTTGTATATCAACTCACTAATTATTGTGATGTATTTTAAAACGTAATTTAAGTAATTAATGTAAATTGAATGAAGGTGGGGTCAGTGAAGATTCAACTTTCACATTTCAGCCAACACATTTCTTTTTGAATACATGCCCTGTTGTTTTGCAGGTGAGTTATTTTGCCACATGTTCCTGTCTGAGTGATCGACAAAAGTTTCCATCTTTCTTTAGGACGATCCCGAGTGATGCTTTTCAGGTGAAAATAACTTTGCTAAATCAAAATGCATGAAGCAAACCATGTGCAACAACAGTCCATATACAAACTGCAGTGAAAAATAATCATTATTTGTTATTTGAGAAAAAAAAAAACAATCCACACAAGTGTCAGGTATTTAGTGTGACCTTTATACTTGAACAATATCATGACCCAGAGTCTCTTAAACCTGGAGTGAACCACAGTTAATATTACTGTTATAAACCTGTTTGTCCTACTATTTCATGTCCACAAATCTCTGCTGCTTGTTTAGCAGGATTTCTAGTCAAGATGATTCCAGCCTGTGCACTAATCCCTCTGCTCTGTGTCCACATAGGTGAATGCTATGATTCAGATTCTAAAACACTTTGGTTGGACTTGGGCAGGTCTGCTCATCAGTGATAATGATTATGGATTCCACGCTGCCCGATCCTTTCACTCGGATCTGGTTCCAGCTGGTGGAGGTTGTCTGGCTTACACTGAGATTTTGCCCCGTGTTTACGACCCTGCTGAACTAGAAAGAATAGTGGATGTGATGAGGAAATCTACAGCTCGAGTGGTGATTGTGTTTGCAAGTCAGAGCCGCATGCTCAACCTCATGAAAGAGGTAGGTGTTGACGTATATATAAAATAAATTCAACTGTTTTCTCTCTAAATCTGACTGTTATTATTACATTTACTTAGTTTCTGTCAAATAGATTTAAATGATGATGTTACACATCTGACGTGTTAAATGTTCTACCAGGAGTATTTTAGAGTTAGAATGTTTATTCATCACTCTGCTCCTGTTACTGTGTAACACACATGTTGAAAATGCTGTGCTTTATTTTTCCATCCAAATGCAGAGTTGCAGCTTTTGGTTCATTTCATAGGATTATGGGTAGTTTTGATGAACTCATCCTATCCCAGGGGTTGAGAGCACTCAAAAAGTTTAAAAACTCAAAGTCATCATCAACATTGGTAAAAGATAAAGTACTTTTCTCTTCTTGAGGACCACTCAAAACTGCTTGAGTGTTACACAAATCCATTACAATAAATTATTCAGATTTTACTCTCACAAGACAAAATGATTATGTTGAATTAAGCATCACTTCAGGAACTATCTGGAAAAGTATTTAACACATTTTACATATCCGTGTTTAAAGTATGATTTCTGCCCAATGCTTGATTTTGAAAAATGCCAATAAGTGGTCTCAGAGCTGAGGAGGGGAGGAGGGAGGAACAGTGGGGAGCAGGTAAGGGGTGTGGTTCTGCATTAATTCTTTCACCAAGTTGCAGCTGTGTGAAGTGCTCAGTGTGAGGAGCCTCTCAATCGCTCATACTGAGCTTCAACAGGTTGAAGGGGGAGGAGTCTGTGACAATGAGCTAAGCACTGGTTGGACAAGAAGGAGTACCAGTGACAAAAGAGTGGACTAAACAGTGACAGAATATGGTTTTTGACCAGAAAAGCAATTGATGAGAAACGGTGTATCTACTGCTTCTCTCATCAAATAACATCTGGATCAGCAAAACGCATTACTAGATACACATATGATTTACACTAGAGACCATGGTTTAGGGGTTTAGATACTGTTACAAATGACCCGCCATGTGGTTGGTTTGCCTGGATTGAATTGCTTTCCAAGTGAACCTGACTGGAAACAAAATATGGTGGGTGGCATCTGCACCTCCATACCATAGGTCAGTCCTCATGACTCAGACTGATATGAGCAATAGTCATTTGCCATTTGTGTGCATTTAGAGTATATTTTGATGTCTTTTAACACTTTGATCAACTTCTGCTTCAGAGGTCAGCAGTCTGCAGTCAGGTCCTTCTTTTTTATTATGGTGCATACCTGTGTAAGTCACTGACTGTGGAAACTGAATTATACTTTGTTGGTTAAAAAAAAAGAACTATCGATATACTGTACTTGTTCACTAATTCAATGTCCAGGTGGTGAGGCAGAATGTGACAGGCCTGCAGTGGATTGCCAGTGAAGCCTGGATCTCAGTGATTTCACTCCAGATGCCCCAATTCATGCCGTACCTGGGTGGAACACTGGGCATATCCATTCGTCGAGGAGAAATACCAGGTCTCAGGGACTTCCTGTTACAAATATGTCCTGACCTACATCACAACAACACCCATGGAAATAGCATGGTGATGATTAAATATTTCAATCTGATATGGAACTACCACAAATCAAATAGTGTCATTATTTCAAGAAAACCTTTTTCTTTTCTTCTTTTTCTTCCAGGTGAATCAGTTTTGGGAACACACATTTCAGTGTAGATTTGCACCACCTCCAGCAGGTTGGGTGGAAGCTGGAGGAGAACTATGCACTGGACAGGAAGTTATAGAGAATGTGGAGACTGATTTCCTGGATGTTTCGAACCTCAGACCAGAGTATAACGTGTATAAGGCTGTGTATGCTCTGGCGTATGCTCTTGATGACATGCTTCAGTGTGAGCCAGGGAGAGGACCTTTCAGCAACAACACCTGTGCTCATTTACAAAGACTGGAGCCATGGCAGGTGAGATATCAGTTTACACTCAACTCTACGTTTCACTGAAACATTTACATATATTAAGGGCTCAATGAATGGTAAATGGTATGTAATTATATATGACCACTCAAAGGCTTTGGTTGTTTGCGGGGTGAGCCTGGGCTGGTTCTAGGGTATGGGTGGGATTGGGATTTGGAGTCCAGGTGCTGTGTTGACCTGGGCATGGTTTCCACTGTAATGTGTAAGGCACTGCTAGTCACAAAGCTGACATCCAAAATAGGTGGTCACTCCTGCTTGTTCCTTATAGCTGCCCCACTCAGCCTGTTACACTACATATACACTTTCAGAATGTGGTTGGACTTGTAAGGACTTAGAGGCTGGGGTTGCTGCACAGTCGCCTCCACCATCCTCCTGGCATATTAGAGGTTTTGCCCCTGACAGGCTCAGGCACCTGCCTGTCTTCTGTCCCCCTAGGGATGGTGTCCTGCAGGGTGTGGGACAGATTATCCAACATGAAGGTGTCCAAAACATGGCTTGGCGGACTTGTGGAGACACTGGCAAATACTGGTGAGCCCAACAATATGCAGCTTCAGCAGTTGCTGAAGCAAAATCTTAGAAGTGGAGAGAGTTGAGTGAGGCCATGGAGCTAGACTTTAGGTCATCTCTGAAGTAAACCAACTGATGACTCAGGGGAGGAAGTGGCTGTCCATATTGTGTAAAGTTGACCTTGAGAGTTGTTGAACTTGACTGGGGAAAAAGTTGGGAAGTAAAAGTAATACTGAGAGGATCACCTCAATCCAACCAACATGTGTTATGTTAGGGATTTAAGTCAAACAAGTTAAACAACTCCGCAGTGGCTGACCCCCGGGGAGGATGATATACAATATTAATTATTCCTAGATGTTCTGGTGCTGGCCTGTTTGACATGACTTTGTTCTGGTTCTGACTACTATTCAAGCAGCAATCTGCACTGCCCGACTTGTCTGCTTCACCATTGCCTTATAAAAACACCCAGTATCACAGTGATAAGAGTGTGCAGTTGGGTCCACAGTTGGTTTTGCAGTTTTACTTGGTTATATTGGTTTACTGGCTGTCCTCAGTTGTTTGTTAGCTTTTCTAGCAAGGAATCCTCCAGACAGTTTCAGTGAGGCCAAACTCATCACTTTCAGCATGTTGATCTTCTGTGCAGTGTGGGTTGCCTTTGTCCCTGCTTACATCAGCTCACCAGGCAAATATGCAGATGCAGTAGAGGTTTTAGCCACCCTCGCCTCCAGTTCTGGCCTCTTGGTAGCTCTTTTTGGACCCAAATGTTATATAAACCTGTTGAGACCAGAGCCCATACATTAACACCTTTAATGTAGAGTAATGAAAATTATAAAGGGCAAATATTGTATTGTTATTTTCACATTTTACCTGGTTACATATCAGTGTTTAAATTGTGATTTCTGCCCAATACTTGATTTTGAAAAATGCCAATAAGTTGTCTGAGAGATGAGGAGGGGAGGAGGGAGGAACAGTGAGGAGCAGTCATGGGGTGTGGTTCTGCAATAAGTCTTTCACCAAGTTGCAGCTGTGTGAGGTGCTCAGTGTGAGGAGCCTCTCAATCGCTCACAGGTTGACAGAGAAAGGCAACAAACTGACATCTCCGTGTTTATAAAAGGGGGAGGAGTCTGTGACAATGAGCTAAGCACTGGTTGGAGATACAATATGACTTCTTCCAAGATGTTCTGGTGCTGGCCTGGTTGATATGCCTTTGCAACATTGTGGACATTGGAGGAAAGTACATCTGGAGTGGCTGACTGAAGTGGTGGTCCCCATTTTTAGGAAATGGGACCAAGGGATCAAAGTACTCAGCCTCTATGTAAAGTTCTTTGTCAGGATGCTAGAGAGAAATCTTAGAGTGATAACTGAACCTCAGATACAAGGTTTTTTGTCTTGGTAGTGGAAAGAGGACCATCTCTATTGCAAGAATACTAGAGGGGACATGGGAGTTTGCCAAACCAGTCTATGTGGTGTATGGAAAAAGCTTACAAATGTGTCCCTCCAGTTGTCCCATAGGAGGTACTTTGGGTGTATCATGTGGATAGCTTATTGCTATTGGCAGTCCCATCTCTGTATTGTTGGAATGAGCGCTTGTAAACAATCCATCCTCGGTTGTATTTATACCTGTACTTAAAAGTGGTCAGGTGTTAACTGATTGCAATCTGATCACAAAATGCATTTTAATGCCAGGTGTAAAGGCTACCCTTATGTTAACTTACCATCAGAAACTATACTGTACTTCAATAAATACCATCAACTATAAATACATCAGTTATGTAAAGAATAAAATCATCAGCAAGGCGAGAGTGCTAACCACTACATCACCGTGTGGCCCCTAGCAACAGGCAGTGTAATTTAAATAATTGCTGTGTTAACGTTGCTGTGCAGAATTGTATGTTAGTTAGACTGAGTCCATTATTTATTGAGCGTTAACCACAAAATCCATTGTTTGTGTTTGTTTCCATTGCTCTGTCTTCTTCTGCTCAGTGAGAGCACGTTTCATAGTAGGGATTCACCTCCACCTTCTCTCTGGATCTGTGGGGATCCAGTAAAATGCTCTCCCGTTAGCCGGAAAACAGCCAGCGAAGAGATGACATTGCCTGATTTATGTGCTGTCTCCTGTATAAATCAATGGATTAGCCAAGTTATTTCCTGCCAGTGGGCGTGTCAGAGGCTTTACCTTGGTTGAGTGAAGTCACCTGTCAGAGCTCTATAAGAACCCCAAGTGCATCTGAGAACAATTGCTATGTTTTGTATCATCATAAGGAAATACACTCTTGGATCCTTTAATGGCCTTTTAATGATCATCCTATACATCTGATTCATTTTTCCAAAGCTTATGCATTACTTGGAAAAAGTCAACTTCACCACAAAATTTGGTGATCGAGTGTCATTTGATGAAAATGGTGATGCCTTACCAATATATGACATCATGAACTGGGTGTGGCTCCCTGATGGAAGAACTAAAGTTCAGAGAGTGGGTGAGGTTAAGAGGTCAGCCTTCAAAGGTGAAGAACTCACACTGGACGAAGACAAAATCTTCTGGAACTTTGAATCCAAACAGGTTATTTCTTACTTTTTCAGACTACCATCTCTTTTCCTTAATCATTAAAGCTAAATCTAACAGATACTGATATTTCTCCACACAGCCTCCTTGGTCAGTGTGCAGTGAGAGTTGTCCTCCAGGTACCCGCATGGCCAGAAAGAAGGGGGAACCTGAGTGTTGTTTTGACTGTGTCCCTTGTTCTGAGGGAAAGATCAGCAATTCAACTGGTGAGTGTAAACTTTTAAACATCACAGTTCAGAGATGTTGTATAAACATGTATCTCATCACTTTCCCTTTTTTTTCTCAGACTCCATGGAGTGCATGAGTTGTCCAGAAGATTTCTGGTCCAGCCCCCAGTGTGACCACTGTGTTCCTAAGAAAACAGAGTTCCTCTCCTACCATGAGCCTCTGGGTATCTGCTTGACAACCACCTCACTGTTGGGCACATGTATCTGTGGTGTTGTTCTGGGCATCTTCATCCATCATCACAGCACACCTATAGTTCGTGCCAACAATTCAGAACTCAGTTTTCTTCTCTTGGTGTCACTTAAGTTCTGTTTCCTCTGCTCTTTGCTCTTCATTGGACGACCCAGATTATGGACTTGCCAACTAAGACATGCAGCATTTGGCATCAGCTTTGTGCTTTGTGTCTCATGTATCCTGGTGAAAACCATGGTGGTTCTGGCTGTGTTCAGGGCCTCCAAACCAGGAGGTGAGTCCAGTCTCAAGTGGTTTGGTGCTGTGCAGCAGAGAGGGACAGTTCTGGTTCTGACTTCTGTTCAAGCAGCAATCTGCACTGTCTGGCTTGTCTCTGCTTCACCAGTGCCTCATAAAAACACCCAGTATCACAGTGACAAGATAGTTTATGAGTGTGCAGTTGGGTCCACAGTTGGTTTTGCAGTTTTACTTGGTTATATTGGTTTACTGGCTGTCCTCAGTTGTTTGTTAGCTTTTCTAGCAAGGAATCTTCCAGACAGTTTCAATGAGGCCAAACTCATCACTTTCAGCATGTTGATCTTCTGTGCAGTGTGGGTGGCCTTTGTCCCTGCTTACATCAGCTCACCCGGCAAATATGCAGATGCAGTGGAGGTATTTGCCATCCTGGCCTCCAGTTTTGGCCTCTTGATGGCGCTTTTTGGACCCAAATGTTACATAATCCTGTTGAGACCAGAGAGAAACACAAAGAAAGCCATCATGGGTCGAGGCAGTGACACTTAAAACCAGCAGAATACAGAAATAATCAATTATTTTCACAAAATAATAATTCAGGTGTGGAATCTGTTTATTATTATATTAATGTTATGTGAAGAAAGGTGAGTGTAAATACAGTAATTGATAGTGATGTACTCTATGTAGTGAACAGAGATAGATACGTTTTGATATGTATTTTCAATCGTCCAAAAGAGAGTCCACAATTTTTAATCTCAAACTGAATTCTATTCAACTTAAACTTTTTACATTGTGTGTGTGTGATAATGATACATACAGGCGCGGTGGGTGAAGACAACTATTGTCCTCGGTTTGAATGCTGATAGAGATTATTCTGCCAATGCCTTAATAAAATAATTGTTCTTATTTATATGTTCTTATTTATCAATGTTCTGGCTTTTCTTCAATGGCATTACTCAGAGGCGGAATACAGATGAAAGAAATCAATGAAAGGTGTCTTTTGCAAAAGTATTGTTGATGAGTAATGACAGAGACGGGAGTCAGGATGACATTGCAGGTAGATGTGAAGATTATTTGACTGAAGACAGACAATGGACCCACAAAGCAGACTCAAGACTCAGGGGCAGGAATCCAAATCACAGGCAACATGAATCTTGGGTTATCGAAAGGTAAAAACACACTGACAAGGAATACAACAGAAAACATTGGAACTTTCACACTGGGGTAAAGAAGATCTAGCACTGAAGGGAGACAGCTTAAATACACTGGGAAGGGGAAGACAGTGAGAAACAGCACAATAGGGCAGGGCAGTTCAGTTCATATGTAGGACTAGATGGTACAATCTTTATTAAAGCACAAGCACTGGGGAAGATGTGAGTGAGAATACTTGCCTTGTTGGTGTTTGTGGGCAGAGAAGTAGGAAACAGTTGGAGAGGACAGAGTAGGCTTCATTGGGGTCTTCAGGTGGGCACCCTCCTTCATAGGCGTTTCAATGATAGGCCCACTACACCTCCAGAGGGTTAATCGCAGATAATTGGCGTCCCAATTGTGCCTCCTCTCTCATTGCACTCGCCCTGTTACCACTCGGGGCCCACTTGGAATCCTCCCTCTTGATCTAGAGCCAACGACTAACCTGCCCCACGGTGCTGGAGAGGGCTTTGATGGTTTGACATTGGACTTGTCCTTGAACTCCAATGTCCTTTAGAAACCTTACAGTTTACTTGCCCATAAACCCTCTGCAGCCAACGTCAACTGGGCAAACCCTGGCTTTTAAGCCTTGTGCTCAGCATCAGCTGCCAGCTCTGCGTACCTTAAGTTTTCTTCCTTTCTCAGCTGGGAAGCACAATCGTGAGTTCATGTCCACCAAAAGCCTCCAGTCTTGCACCCCACTTAATGGGTGGGTGACTTGGAAGCACGGCAGGTAATCACAAGAGCGCAAAGCTCATGTGATTTGGGAGGAAGTGGGATTTGGGAGAAAATAAAATAAAGAGAAAATGAAATAAAACAGGAAACAACACATAAATATGAATGATAAACAAAACATAATTCACATACATTTTAAGGACAAGATGAGGAGATACTTGTAAATCTTGAGGTTGATAGGCTAGTGATGAGCATGGCAGGAGTTAAGCCCAGCTGGAACTCAGAGTCTCATGTCTCTATTGTAAATTGAACAAATATGGAAATTGAATACTTAATTTGAGTATTTAAGAATCTGGTTCAATTATAAATTCAAATTATCTCTAATCTGAAGAACAAATATAATAAAGCAACCACACTTTAGACTCATTGCCAGTGATTGCTACAACATCCATCAGGGTGTCCTATATGAAAATATAGATTGGCCTTCTCTCATAGAAAGAAGAAATAACCACAGCCATCCGTTTGTCTTTGAACCTCTTATTAGAAAATTACCTTTATGCATTTGGAAAACTGCTTGTAGGGTCTGTGCAGCTCATGGAAACTCCTTCAGTGTGATCTAAATTTAAATACTTTTGGCTCCCATGGTCATTTCAGGCATTTACTCAACAACCATCGTCTAAAAGCATCGACCGGTTAACTGTTATCTTTTGTGTGATCATGTCTTTGGGCTTTATCTTACACCAGCCGCAAATCCTCAAAAAAGTGTCAGGCACAGCTGCACCTGGCCTTTACATGCCACCACTGAGTCATAGGTCTTGATGAGCACTCCCTGTACTCTAAAAGACATTAGTCTCCTCAACAGGTAGAGTCTGCTCTGACCCACCCCCTAAAGAACTGCAGCATTGTCAGTCCAGCCCAAACTCAGTCTGATATTGTTTTGATTGAGAGACCCCTATTGGCAGAAACAACATACTGCGTGTTTCAATAAATAAACTAGTAACTCAGTCAGAAACATGATTCAGGCCTGGCCCTACAGTTTCATCCTCTGCACTGATGGGTGGTGTGCAAAAATAAACAACACCGCAAATACATAAAATGTGATGATATTGTGATGAGCATGCACTTAGACAGGGACGAACCAGAGTAAAGTCATGAGGACATTTTTAGACACCAGTCTCCTCTCGTTAATGTTGTTCTCCTGCTTAAACTTTGCTGTGTCCTCCTCTCTTTATTCTTCCACTTGTCAGTTACAGAAACAGTTTGATCTCAATGGGATGCACAAAACTGGAGATGTGAGTCTAGGTGGAATTTTCAGATTTCACTTCTTTCCAGGTTATCCTGACCTGTCTTTTACCTCAGAGCCACAACACCCTACCTGCTATCGGTGAGTCTGACAGGGAAACATACAAATTAAGAAGCTGCTGGAAAGTGAGCCAATTAGTATGAACGTTTCCTGAATATTTTGTTATTCATGTAAAATAACAATCGATAATATGATCTTATTGAAGCATTTAGGTTTTATTATGGATGTTGAATCTAAAGTCACTATTTCCAGTATGTGCACTGTGACTGTATGATGTATTTAAATGGTAAAAGGTTTTTTTGTGTTAGCTTTAGTGTTGTAGGATTCAGACAGGCTCAGACCATGGCCTTTGCTATTGATGAGATCAACAGAAACTCCAACCTGCTGCCTAATGTGACTCTGGGATACAGTCTGTATGATAACTGTGCCCAACTAGGAACTGCATTCCGTGCAGCAATGACCTTAGTCAGTGGTAAAGAAGAGCAAGTTACTTTAGAGGAGAACTGTGTAGGAACTCCTCCAGTCCTAGGGATTGTAGGAGATGCTTCCTCGACTCGTTCTATTGCAATATCCCCAGTCTTAGGTTCGTACAGAGTGCCACTGGTAAGTTGTCAACTCACTCATTATTGTGATGTATTTTAAAATGTAATTTAATTAATTCATGGAAATTAAATGTCATGAGGGTGTGGTCAGTGAAGAATCCACCTTCACATTTTAGCCAACACTTTTTGAATACATGCTCTGTTGTATTGCAGGTGAGTTATTTTGCCACATGTTCCTGTCTGAGTGATCGACAAAGGTTTCCATCTTTCTTTAGGACGATCCCGAGTGATGCTTTTCAGGTGAAAATAACTTTGCTGAATCAAAATGCATAAAACAAATCATGTGCAACAACAGTCCATATATACTGCAGTCAAAAATAATCACTATTTGTGTTCGGAGAAATGTTGATAATAGTCAAATAATACTTTATACTACCTTGTAATTGAACACTATCATGACTCAGAGTCTCTTAAACCTCGAATGAACCATCGTTAATGTTACTGTTATAAATCTGTTTGTCCTACTATTTCATTTCCACAACTCACTGCTACTTGTTTAGCAGGACTGCCTGTGCAATCCCTCTGCTCTGTGTCCATATAGGTGAATGCTATGATTCAGATTCTAAAACACTTTGGCTGGACTTGGACAGGTCTGCTCATCAATGATAATGATTATGGATTCCACGCTGCCCGATCGTTTCACTCTGATCTGGGTCCAGCTGGTGGAGGTTGTCTGGCTTACACAGAGATTTTGCCCCTTGTTTACGACCCTGCTGAACTAAAGAGAATAGTGGATGTAATAAGGAAATCTACAGCTCGAGTGGTGATTGTGTTTGCAAGTCAGCGTCGCATACTCAACCTCATGAAAGAGGTAGGTGTTGATGTATATTCAATAAATTCAAATGTTTTCTCTCTAAATCTGACTGTTATTTGTACTTAGTGTCTGTCAAGTCCATTTAAATGATGATGTAACACCTCTGACTTTTATTTTAGAGTTAGAATGTTTATTCATCACAGTGATGCAGAAAATGTTGTGCTTTCTTTTTCCATCCAAATACAGAGTTGCAGCTTTTGGCTCATTTCTCTTATGAGCAGTTTTGCTGAACTTGTTCTGTCCCTGGGGTTGAGAACACTCAAAAAGTGTTAAATACTCAGTCATCATCAAGACTTAAAAAAAAGGACTTTTCTCGTCTTGATGACCACTCAAAACTGCTTGAGTGTTACACAAACCATTAAAATAGATTATTCAGATTTTACTCTCACAAAACAAAATTATTATGTTGAATACATCATCACTTCAGGAACTAACATCTGGAAAAGTATTTAACACATTTTACCTGGTTAGATATCGGTGTTTAAAGTGTGATTTCTGCCCCATGCTTGATTTTGAAAAATGCCAATAAGTGGTCTGAGAGCTGAGGAGGGGAGGAGGGAGGAACAGTGGGGAGCAGTCAAGGGGTGTGGTTCTGCATGAATTCTTACACTGTGTTGCAGCTGTGTGAGGTGCTCAGTGTGAGGAGCCTCTCAATCGTTCATAATTTAGTTTTCACAGTCGCTGTCATACACAGGGTTGACTGTGGAAACTAAATTATATTTTATTGGTAAAAAAAAAGAAGAAAAAAGGGCTACAAAGTTGGTGTAGTGGTTAGCACGCTTGCCTTTGCTGAAGAAGAACAAGGGACTTTCTGCATAGAGTTTGCATGTTACCCCTGTGTGTGCGTGGCTTTTCTCTGTTTTCTCCAGCTTCCTCCCACAGTACAAAAACATGCCATGCAATATGGGTATTAGGTAAATTTGACACGTCAGAGGGAATGGTTGTTTGTGTCTATATGTGGATCCTCATGTTCAATTCAATTCAATTTTATTTGTATAGCGCCAAATCATAACATACATTATCTCAAGGCACTGTACATAGACAACATCAAGAAGAGCAGAGAACCCCAACAGTTCACACAATGAGCAAGCACGAGGCATCAGTGGAGAGAAAGAAATTCCCTCTTAACAGGAAGAAATCTCTGAACCAGGCTCAGAGATGTGCGAAGAATGTACAAAATGGATGGTCAAAAAAATAAATATATATCAATAAACTTGTTCATTTATTCACTGTCCAGGTGGTGAGGCAGAATGTGACAGGCCTGCAGTGGATTGCCAGTGAAGCCTGGATCTCATTGATTTCACTTCAGATTCCCCACCTTATGCCGTACCTGGCTGGAGCCCTGGGTATTGCCATCCGTCGAGGAGAAATACCAGGACTCAGGGACTTTGTATTACAAATACGTCCTGATCTACATCACAACAACTCCCATGGAAATAGCATGGTGAGCATTAAATATTTCAATCTGACATGGAACTACCAAAACATAATTAGTGTCATTATTTCAAGAAAACCTGCCTTTTCTTTTGTGTTTTTTCAGGTGAATCAGTTTTGGGAACACATATTTCAGTGTAGATTTGCACCACCTCCAGCAGGTTGGGTCGATAGTGGAGGAGAATTATGCACTGGACAGGAAGATATAGAGAATGTGGAGACTGATTTCTTGGATGTTTCAAACCTCAGGCTAGAGTATAATGTGTATAAAGCTGTGTACGCTCTGGCGTATGCTCTTGATGACATGCTGCAGTGTGAGCCAGGGAGAGGACCTTTCAGCAACAACACCTGTGCTCATTTACAAAGGCTGGAGCCATGGCAGGTGAGATATCAGTTTACACTCAACTCTTAATTTCACTTAATACTTTGCATACTTTTAGGGCTCAATGAATGGTAAATGATATGTAATTATATAGCACCTTTCTCGTCTTGATAACCACTCGAAGTGCATTCACTCACTCACACATTCATACAGTGCATTTATGTGCAGCGCTTCTTCAGAATCCGAAACAGGTTTATTGCCATGTATGCATGAATCAATACAGGGAATTTGCTGAGGTGAAATTTGTGCCAAAAAATATAAATTACACACTATATTAAACTAAATTAAACAGTACACTATAAAACAATATTCAATACATTATTAATACAGTCCAGTGATTAGCATTTATGTAATGCATTGGCAGGGATTGTGTGTTGTGGGTATGGTAATGTAACGTATCATGTATTGTTTTTGTAGAGGGGGATTCCAAGTATGTGTGCGTGTGTGTGTGTGTGTGTGTATGTATGTGTGTGTTGGGGGGGCAGTGGGGAAGAAACGGTTCTTGTGGCGTGACGCTTTGGGGGAGTGGTTGGAAGAGTCCATGTCCTGGGTGAGAGGGATCAGCTATCAGCTAACAATCTTTCCCGCCCAACCCCCGGGTCCGGGAGGCATGCAGGACTTGCAGGGAGGGGAGATTTCAGCCAATCACCTTCTCGGTGGAGCGGATGATGTGCTGCAGCCTGCTTATATACTTAGCAGTAGCAGCAGCGTACCAGACTGTGATGTAGGAGTTGAGGATGGACTTGATGATGGAGGTGTAGATTTGCACCATCATTTTCTTTGGCAGGTTGAATTTCCTCAGCTGCCTCAGGGAGTTCATCCTATGCTGGGCTTTTTTGGTGAGGGCACTGATGTTCAGCTCCCACTTGAGGTCCTGGGTGATGATGGTCCCCAGGAAACTGAAGGTCTCCAAAGTGTCTATTGTAGAGTCGTGGAGGGTGATGGGGATGGGCGGGGCTGCACTCTTCCTGAAGTCCATGATAATCTCCATTGGTTTAGCAGCGTTGAGCTCCAGGTTGTTGTTGTGACACCGCACCTCTAGTTGGTCTATCTCCCACCTATAGGCAGACTCATCTCCCTTGGAGATAAGACCAATGAGGGTGGTGTTGTCTGCAAAACCTAAGAAGCTTGACAGACTGGGGACTGGAGGTGAAGCCATGGGTGTACAGGGAGAAGAGTAGAGGGGAAAGAACGCAGCCTTGAGGGGGTGGTGGCGTAGGTTCCTGGGGAATTTGTGGATGTGCTGGAGGATGTAGTGGAGGGCCAGGTTTATAGCATCGTCCACAAACCTGTTGGCTGTGTTGGTAAACTGTAGGGGTCCAGGTGGGTGACTGTGATGAATTTAATGTAGGATAGCACCAAGCGTTCCAGAGTCTTCATGACTACAGAGGTCAGGGCGATGAGTCTGTAGTCACTAAGTCCAGTAGTCCTTGTTTTTTTGGGCACGGGGATGATGGTGGAGGTCTTGAAGCCAAAGTCAAAGTCAAAGTATACTTTAATATATAGGGCAATTTGTTTGGTCAAAGTGCAGCACATTTAAAACACATAAACATACAAGTACGCAGACCCCCCCACACACATACACACACGCACACTCACACACACACAACAACAATTGTAATAAATTTGTAATAAATTGTCACACAGTAGTAGGCTCAACATACATAAGTCTAAAACACCATTCCAAATTAAAATATCAATAAAAGAAAGAACACAGTATTGCAAGAGTGGACACAAAAATTCATTATCTTGACCTTTGTCTTTCATTAAAAAGTCTAATAGCAGAGGGGACAAAGGCCACGCTAAACCTTTTGGTCCTAATTGGCCTTTGCAGCAGCCTACTGTTGCCCCAGTTGCTGCATTGAAACCTCCTATATAAGGGGTGGGAAGGGTCTCTAAGTATCTGCCCAGCTTTATTTACAATAAAATCTGACCATAGCTCTGTGACTGATGTCTGGCTACATAAAATAACTTTGCTTGCTGTCTTCACTAAATGCTGCAGTTTATCCTGGTCTTTTTTGCGCATCTTCCCAAATACACAGACAAAGCCAAAGGACAATACGCTCTGAAGGACTGTTTTGTAGAATAATTCTGAAACACAGAATTATTTACTACCTATTTGGCACTTTGTCCTGTTGACTGTCAGATGCCTCTCTTGCAACCATTGCATGACTTGGTGCAGCCTCTCATCATGTTGCTGTATGGTTTCTCCTGATACAATGATGTCATCTGATATGTTGTGCACTCCAGGAATGGCTTGTAGTACTTGTCCAATTATGTGTTGATATATCTCAGGTGCAGATGAGATACCAAACATCAGTCTCTTATAACGCCATAGCCCTGTGTGTATTACGAACATGGTGAGCAACCTGGCTCCAGCTCTATTTGATGTATCCCCACTTCAGATCGATTTTTGAGAATACTGTGGCTCCTGTCATGTCCTCCAGTATTTCGTCGATGACGGGGTGCCTTTCTTGCACTATGGCTTCATTTGCTCTGCGCATGTCCACACACAGTCTAGCTCTTTCTTACCATGCACCACAACCAGAGGTGAGACCCATGGTGTTGGTTCCTTTACTCTCTCAATGACATCAGCTTCCTCAAGTTGTTTCAGTTTCTCCTCAGCTTGTTTTCTCACACTGAAAGGTATCCTGTGAACAGGTTGTGCAACTGGCCGTACACTGTCATCCACATGCAGCTTCAGTTGAAAGTCTTTCAGTTTTCCTAAGCCCTGAAAACAGTCTTTATATTTGTCCACTATCTCAGCTGTGAAAGCTGTTCTGTCTTGTGGCTGGACTGTGTTCACATTTTTAATAGGGCCGATGTGTAGAAGTCTCAATTTCACAGCAGTGTCACTGCCGAACACACAGATTTGTGCCTCTTCAATCACTTGAATTGTTGCTGATCAGCACAGTGCTTCAGGGTGGATGGTGACACAGAGTCTGGTCCAGAAGCTTTGTGGGGGTTCTGCCTCCTGAAGAGTCTGTTGACATCACTCTCCAGGATGGTGATGGTCTGTGTGGTGTTGGGGGTTGCTGGAGGGAAGTGAAGGTGATAACTGGAGACTGTTGGGAGGTGTCGAGGGGGAAGGTGTGGGGACTGTCTCATCGTCTTTCAAATCTGCAGTAGAACTCCTTCAGGTTGTTGGCGAGTTGGAGGTTTTCAGAGGAGTGGGGGGGGGTTTAGGCTTGTAGTTGGTGATTTGTCTGAGCCCCTTCCAGACAGATGTGGAGTCATTGGCTGAGAACTGCTGTTGAAGTTTCTCAGAGTACAGTCATTTAGCTTCCCTCACCGCTTTCCTAAAGCTGTACTTCGACTCCACATACCTAACTCTGTCACCATTCCTGAAGGCCTCCTCCTTCTCCTTCTTCAACCATCTGAGTTTTGTAGAGAACCAGGGTCTGTCATTGATGTAGCTCTGCGTGATGGTATGCAGTAGTCCTCACAGAAGCTGATGTATGAGGGGGTGGAGTGGCTCAGTGGTTAAGACCGGTACCCCGTGTGCAAAAGACATCATGGTCGCAAGTTGAACTCCACCCCTGGCTGATTGTACTCAATTCCCTTGTAAGTCGCTTTGAATAAAAGTGCCTGCTAAATGACATGTAATGTAATGTAATGAGGCCACAGTGTCTGTGCAGTCATGCATGCTGTTGGTGGCAGACCTGAATACATCCCAGTCAGTAAACTCCAAACATGCCTGAAGCACCTCCACACTCTCAGGAGTCCACTGATTTGATGTCCTCTAAACAGGTTGAGAAAGTTTTCTGCCTGTATGCAGGAATCAGGTGCACCATCATCCGAGTATCCAAGTATCCCAGTGCAGCACGGGGGGCAGTGTGGTATGCGCTGATCACTGTAGTGTAACAATGGTCCAGAATGTTCTCCTCTTTGGTTGCGCATTTAATGAATTGTCTGGATTTGGGGATTTGGGTGTGAGGTTCACCTTGTTGAAGTCACCAAGGACAATAACTAAGTCCGGTTATGTCCGCTCCATGCCCCGCAATGTGTGTCATGCACGCTCGCATGACGGATGGGACGTAAACACCGACCAGAATGAATAAAGCAAACAGATCTTAAGTGCATATTCACCCACCCTAAGTATTAAATTACGACTAAAACTTATACTTATATATTTTAGCTTATACCTTTTGTAACATGGATGAACGTGGAGACTAGTAAATTGATCATGTGAGAAAAGAACAAGATCTGGTGGTCAGTAGCACTGACTGCATCTGACTCAGTTACTGAGCTTAAACACAGCTGAATGGGTTGGGATTCAGTTCAGTACTCTTAGCTTTTGTCAGTGCTGTCGCTAAATACACTAAAACCCTCTGTTAGAAGTAGAGATTTTAGAAATTTCCTTCCTAATGTTGGAGTTTAACACACATTTTTGGGAATTTTAAGTCTTTTGAACTGATCTACAGTTTGGCATTGTTCTTGGATTTTCTGAGGCAGATTTTCAGACACTTTAATCTACTGAATCACACATTCAGTGCACTGGTACTCTAATTAATGCACAATATGAATCATTGGATATATCAGTACATGTACAGTTTCCTCACAATGACAAGAACTGAGACATCTCAGTCTGCTGCTTTTGTCGTATTGTAGGTTTCAATAT
Organism: Solea senegalensis; assembly: GCF_019176455.1. Taxonomy (NCBI): domain Eukaryota; kingdom Metazoa; phylum Chordata; class Actinopteri; order Pleuronectiformes; family Soleidae; genus Solea; species Solea senegalensis. The sequence goes on along the minus strand of NC_058028.1, from coordinate 26,461,278 downwards.
GCAGCAAACTATGAAAGGTTGTGAGATCAGAATGCAGCACATAATTCAATCTTCAAAATTGTACCTTTATTTATGTGTTTGTTGCTCTGGTGGAAAAGTTGTTCATTTGCCATCGGGTCGGGATCAAAGTGTCCTTTCTCCTCCTCCTCTCATCACAGTGGCAGCTGAGCTGCAGCATTTCTGTGTCTCTACACTGTCCTCTCATTATGGGCCAGCCCAAAGTTTTAGTTTGTGCTTACTGGGAAAGTCTTGTAACAAAACAGAGAACTTCTGTTTCTAATTCTGATCATTCTATCTTTCTATACATCTGATTCTATTATCCAAAGCTTATGCATTACTTGGAAAAAGTCAACTTCACCACAACATTTGGTGATCAAGTGTCATTTGATGAAAATGGTGATGCCTTACCTGTATATGACATCATAAATTGGGTGTGGCTCCCTGATGGAACATCTAAAGTTCAGAGAGTGGGTGAATTTAAGAGGTCAGCCTTCAAAGGTGAAAAACTCACACTGGATGAAGACAAAATCTTCTGGAACTTTGAATCCAAACAGGTAACTTCTTACTTTATTAGACAACCATGGATTTGTCTTAATCATTATAGATTAATCTAACAGATACTGATATTTCTCCACACAGCCTCCTCGGTCAGTGTGCAGTGAGAGTTGTCCTCCAGGTACCCGCATGGCCAGAAAGAAGGGGGAACCTGAGTGTTGTTTTGACTGTGTCCCTTGTTCTGAGGGAAAGATCAGCAATACAACTGGTGAGTGTAAAGTTTTAAACACCACAGTTAAGAGATGTTGTATAAACATGTATCTCATCACTTTCCCTCTTTTCTCAGACTCCATGGAGTGCACCAGTTGTCCAGAAGATTTCTGGTCCAGCCCCCAGCATGACCACTGTGTTCCTAAGAAAACAGAGTTCCTCTCCTACCATGAGCCTCTGGGTATCTGCTTGACAACCACCTCCCTGTTGGGCACATGTATCTGTGTTGTTGTTCTGGGTATCTTCATCCATCATCACAGCACACCTATAGTTCGTGCCAACAATTCAGAACTCAGTTTTCTTCTCTTGGTGTCACTTAAGTTCTGTTTCCTCTGCTCTTTGCTCTTCATTGGACGACCCAGATTATGGACTTGCCAACTAAGACATGCAGCATTTGGCATCAGCTTTGTGCTTTGTGTCTCATGTATCCTGGTGAAAACCATGGTGGTTCTTGCTGTGTTCAAGGCCTCCAAACCAGGAGGTGAGTCCAGTCTCAAGTGGTTTGGTGCTGTGCAGCAGAGAGGGACAGTTCTGGTTCTGACTTCTGTTCAAGCAGCAATCTGCACTGTCTGGCTTGTCTCTGCTTCACCAGTGCCTCATAAAAACAGCCAGTACCACAGTGGCAAGATAGTTTATGAGTGTGTAGTTGGGTCCACAGTTGGATTTGCTGTTTTACTTGGTTATATTGGTTTACTGGCTGTCCTCAGTTGTTTGTTAGCTTTTCTAGCAAGGAATCTTCCAGACAGTTTCAATGAGGCCAAACTCATCACTTTCAGCATGTTGATCTTCTGTGCAGTGTGGGTGGCCTTTGTCCCTGCTTACATCAGCTCACCAGGCAACTATGCAGATGCAGTGGAGGTATTTGCCATCCTGGCCTCCAGTTTTGGCCTCTTGGTGGCGCTGTTTGGACCCAAATGTTACATAATCCTATTCAGACCAGAGAGAAATACAAAGAAAGCCATCATGGGTCGAGGCACTGACACTTAAAACCAGCAAAATGAAAATGTTGTTTTCATATAATAATAATTCAGGTGTAGAATCTGTTAATTATGATAATGTTATGTGAAAAAGTATGAACCTAAATAGCCACAATAATTTATAGTGATGTACAGTATGTAGTGAGCAGAGAGATACGCTTAACACATGAGCAGATATTTTAGGCTCAACTTAACATGTATTTTCAATCTATGACAAAGTACAAGTACTGCCATCTCCCTACACAAAACCAAAACGTACAATAACTTTCAGGAACGTAAATAACATCGATTCCCCCTCTTTCAGTCATTATCTCCAGCTTCTTCTCCCACCTACATCCTCCTCAGTCTCCAACCTCGTGGATTTCTACAACAACAGCCTATCATCCATCCTGGACTCTCATGCACCATTGAAAAACAGTCTCCTTCTCCCGGTCTGCCCCATGGTACACAAAGGAGATGAGGCAGATGAAAAGGTCAGGCCGTGTCCTGGAGCGAGCCAGCATAGCATCTGGCCTGACGGTGCATAAGTTGGCCTACCGGGAACATCAAAGATCTTACGCTAAAGCCCTTTCCGTGTCCAGGTCAGAACACTATTCCACAATCATCAACAATAACCCAGGTAACTCCAAGCAGCTCTTCTCTACAATAAATCACATTCTCAAACCTCCAATCACTCCATACTACACTCATACTGACAGTAACTGCAACAAGTTCCTTGAATTTTTTACCTCCAAAATTGACAATATCCGCTCATCTATCATACAAACACATAGTCCCATTCAAGACATCCCGGCAATTTTCAGCACACAACATTTCTCACATTTCACCCCCACAATGCAGCAGGAGGTCGAAAAGATCATTCACAGATCCAAACAATCCACCTGCTCCCTTGATCCCCTCCCTTCTCGCTCAAAACACACAACCAATTCATTACCCCTCTCCCAACAAAAATCATTAATCTTTCTCTCCAAACAGCCAACGTTCCTCCCTCCCTCAAAACAACTTTGATTAAACCCCTACTCAAAAAAACAACCTTAGACCCAATCCCTCTGTCAAATTACAGACCCATTTCAAACCTGCCATTCATTTCCAAAATCCTAGAGAAAGTTGTTTCCATCCAGCTTCACAACCATCTCAAATCAAATTATCTATATGAAAAATTCCAATCCGGTTTCCTCCCTTCCCACAGCACAGAAACAGCTCTCATCAGAGTCACCAATGATCTGCTGATGTCCTCTGACTCCGGTTCCACATCCCTCCTCATTCTTCTCGACCTCTCTGCTGCATTCGACACCATTGACCACAACATCCTCCTCTGGCCTCTCTGACACTGCCCTTCACTGGTTCCGTTCCTACCTCACTGACAGGGCCGAGCATGTGGTCCTGGGGGATGCTAAATCTCGCCCCCACACTGTCATCTGTGGGGTCCCCCAGGGCTCCATGCTCGGTCCAACCCTCTTCACCATCTACATGCTTCCCCTCAGGTGTGTCGTCAGCAAGCATGGAATTAATTTCCACTGCTATGCTGACGAAACACAACTCTACCTTAAGGTCTCCCCCTCTGCCACTGTTGCTCGTCTCGGCTCCTGCCTGGAGGAGATAGACACATGGATGAGTCAAAACTTCCTGCAGCTGAACGGCTCAAAAACAGAAGCCATCCAAACCGGTACTCCTCAACAACTCCGTTCTTCCCCCATAACCTCAGTTTCACTTTTTGGCCACAACATTCCCCTCTCTCCCTCCATTACCAACCTAGGGGTCAAGTTTGACCCCCACCTCTCCTTTGACAATCATGTCACCCACATCTGCAAAACCTCCTGTTTTCACCTCCGTAACATCTCCAAACTTCGCCCCTTCCTCTCCCTTCTAGCTGCAGAGAAACTCGTCCATGCCTTTGTCTCTTCCAGGTTGGACTACTGTAACGCACTCCTCATCGGGATCCCTGGCAGGAGCCTCAAAAAGCTCCAGTATGTTCAAAACAGCGCTGCTAGGGTCCTGATGAGGATGTGGAAGTGCGAGCACATCACCCTGATCCTCCACTCACTTCACTGGCTCCCTATCTCCGCCCGCATTGAGTACAAGGTCCTCCTGCACACCCACCACTGTCTGCACGGTGATGCCCCCACTTATCTCACTGACCTCCTCACACCACACTCGTCAGCCAGGACCCGGTCAGGCCAACAGCACCGTCTGCTCGCACCCAGGACACGGCTCAAGACCATGGGGGACAGAGCTTTCGAAGCTGCCGCTCCACGGAGGATGCTTTTAAAAAAGAACTCAAAACCTACCTTTTTAGAAAAGCATACAGCTAATTTATTTCTTTTATTGTCTTGTTTTTTAAATGTAGCACTTTGAGGTTTGTTGTTCAAATGTAAAGTGCAATACAAATAAAATCTATTATTATTATTATTACAAAAGAGAGTCCACAATTTTTAATCTTAATATGAATTCTATTAACCCTAAACTTTTTCTTTTGTGTGTGCAATAATGATACATACAGGTGCGGTGGGTGAAGACAACTATTGTCCTTGGTTTGAATGCTGATAGAGATTATTGTGCCAATGCCTCAATAAAGTAATTGTTCTTATTTATCAATGTTCTGGCTTTTCTTCAATGGCAATTACATGTCATGTCACAACTGAAATAGGTAATTTATTGTCTTAAATTTGTGCATATGATCTTTGTGAATGTTCTGAGTCATGTAGCTTAATGAAAGTATCAGTGATAATGATAGTACTCATTGAAAGTACTCAGATATAATGTGCTGTGCCTTCTATCAAGTTCAGTTTTAAATCAGGTTTATCTGTGACAGTTGTGGACGTTGTCTCCAGACCAAGATATTTTGAACTTTTTTCTCTGAGGGTTCAGTTATGAACGAGATTGTGATTGTCAAGGAGATAAACTAACAAGAAGCTGCTTGGAAGCAGAATACAGATGTCAGAAACCAATGAAAGGGGTCTGTTGTAACATTCTTGTTGATGAGTAATGACAGAGATGGGGGGGTGGCCTTCTTTCATAGAAAAAAGAAATAACCACAGCCATCCATTTGTCTTTAAACCTCTGATTAGAAAATGACCTTTATGCATTTGGAAAACTGCTTTTAGTGTCTGTGCAGCTCATGGAAACTCCTTCAGTGTGATCTAAATTTTAAATCCTTTTGGCTCCCATGGTCATTTCAGACATTTACTCAAATACCATCGACTAAAAGCATTGACAGGTTAACTGTTATCTTTTGTGCGATCATGTCTTTGGGCTTTATCTTACACCAGCCACAAATCCGCAAAAAAAAGCTTTGTGCCAGGCACAGCTGCACCTGGCCTTTACATGCCACCACCGAGTCATAGGTCTTGATGAGCACTCCCTGTACTCTAAAAGACATTAGTCTCTTTAACAGGTAGAGTCTGCTCTGACCCACCCCCTAAAGAACAGCAGTATTGTCAGTCCAGCCCAAACTCAGTCTGATATTGTTTTGATTGAGAGACCCCTATTGGCAGAAACAACATACTGTGTGTTTCAATAAAAAAACTAGTAACTCAGTCAGAAACATGATTCAGGCCTGGCCCTACAGTTTCTTCCTCTGCACTGATGGGTGGTGTGCAAAAATAAACAACACCGCAAATACATAAAATGTGATGATATTGTGATGAGCATGCACTTAGACAGGGACGAACCAGAGTAAAGTCATGAGGACATTTTTAGACACCAGTCTCCTCTCGTTAATGTTGTTCTCCTGCTTAAACTTTGCTGTGTCCTCCTCTCTTTATTCTTCCACTTGTCAGTTACAGAAACAGTTTGATCTCAATGGGATGCACAAAACTGGAGATGTGAGTCTAGGTGGAATTTTCAGATTTCACTTCTTTCCAGGTTATCCTGACCTGTCTTTTACCTCAGAGCCACAACACCCTACCTGCTTTAGGTGAGTCTGACAGGGAAACATACAAATCAAGAAGCTGCTGGAAAGTGAGCCAATTAGTATGAACGTTTCCTGAATATTTTGTTATTCATGTAAAATAACAATCGATAATGTGATCTTATTGAAGCATTTAGGTTTTATTATGGATGTTGAATCTAAAGTCATTATTTCCAGTATGTGCACTGTGACTGTATGATGTATTTAAATGGTAAAAGTTTTTTTTTGTGTTAGCTTTAGTGTTGTAGGATTCAGACAGGCTCAGACCATGGCCTTTGCTATTGATGAGATCAACAGAAACTCCAACCTGCTGCCTAATGTGACTCTGGGATACAGTCTGTATGATAACTGCAACCTACTAGGAACTGCATTTCGTGCAGCAATGACCTTAGTCAGTGGTAAAGAAGAGCAAGTTACTTTAGAGCAGAACTGTGTAGGAACTCCTCCAGTCCTAGGGATTGTAGGAGATGCTTCCTCGACTCGTTCTATTGCAATATCCCCAGTCTTAGGTTCGTACAGAGTGCCACTGGTAAGTTGTCAACTCACTCATTATTGTGATGTATTTTAAAATGTAATTTAATTAAGTGTGGTCAGTGAAGAATCAACCTTCACATTTTAGCCAACACCTTTTGAATACATGCTCTGTTGTGTTGCAGGTGAGTTATTTTGCCACATGTTCCTGTCTGAGTGATCGACAAAAGTTTCCATCTTTCTTTAGGACGATCCCGAGTGATGCTTTTCAGGTGAAAATAACTTTGCTGAATCAAAATGCATAAAACAAATCATCTGCAACAACAGTCCATATATAGTGCAGTCAAAATAATCACTATTTGTGTTCGGAGAAATATTGATAATAGTCAAATAATACTTTATACTACCTTGTAATTGAACACTATCATGACTCAGAGTCTCTTAAACCTGGAATGAACCATCGTTAATGTTACTGTTATAAATCTGTTTGTCCAACTATTTCATTTCCACAACTCTCTGCTACTTGTTTAGCAGGACTGCCTGTGCAATCCCTCTGCTCTGTGTCCATATAGGTGAATGCTATGATTCAGATTCTAAAACACTTTGGTTGGACTTGGACAGGTCTGCTCATCAATGATAATGATTATGGATTCCACGCTGCCCGATTGTTTCACTCTGATCTGGGTCCAGCTGGTGGAGGTTGTCTGGCTTACACAGAGATTTTGCCCCGCGTTTACGACCCTGCTGAACTAAAGAGAATAGTGGATGTAATAAGGAAATCTACAGCTCGAGTGGTGATTGTGTTTGCAAGTCAGCGTCGCATACTCAACCTCATGAAAGAGGTAGGTGATGATGTATATTCAATAAATTCAACTGTTTTCTCTCTAAATCTGACTGTTATTTTTACATGTACTTAGTGTCTGTCAAGTCCATTTAAATGATGATAAAACACCTCTGACTTTTATTTTAGAGTTAGAATGTTTATTCATCACAGTGATGCAGAAAATGCTGTGCTTTCTTTTTCCATCCAAATACAGAGTTGCAGCTTTTGGCTCATTTCTCTTATGAACAGTTTTGCTGAACTTTTTCTGTCCCTGGGTTTGAGAACACTCAAAAAGTGTTAAATACTCAGTCATCATCAAGACTTAAAAAAAAAGGACTTTTCTCGTCTTGATGACCACTCAAAACTGCTTGAGTGTTACACAAACCATTAAAATAGATTATTCAGATTTTACTCTCACAAAACAAAATTATTATGTTGAATACATCATCACTTCAGGAACTAACATCTGGAAAAATATTGAACACATTTTACCTGGTAGATATCGGTGTTTAAAGTGTGATTTCTGCCCAATGCTTGATTTTGAAAAATGCCAATAAGTGGTCTGAGAGCTGAGGAGGGGAGGAGGGAGGAACAGTGGAGAGCAGTCAAGGGGTGTGGTTCTGCATGAATTCTTACACCATGTTGCAGCTGTGTGAGGTGCTCAGTGTGAGGAGCCTCTTAATCTCTCATAATTTAGTTTTCACAGTCGCTGTCATACACAGGGTTGACTGTGGAAACTAAATTATATTTTATTGGTAATAAAAGAAGAAAAAAGGGCTCCATAGTTGGTGTAGTGGTTAGCACGCTTGCCTTTGCTGAAGAAGAACAACGGCCTTTCTGCATAGAGTTTGCACGTTACCCCTGTGTGTGCGTGGCTTTTCTCTGTTTTCTCCGGCTTCCTCCCACAGTACAAAAACATGCCATGCAATATGGGTATTAGGTAAATTTGACACGTTAGAGGGAATGGTTGTTTGTATCTATATGTGGATCCTCATGTTCAATTCAATTCAATTTATTTGTATAGTGCCAAATCATAACATACATTATCTCAAGGCACTGTACATAGACAACATCAAGAAGAGCAGAGAACCCCAACAGTTCACACAATGAGCAAGCACTAGGAATCAGTGGAGAGAAAAAATTCCCTCTTAACAGGAAGAAATCTCTGAACCAGGCTCAGAGATGTGCGAAGAATGTACAAAATGGATGGATGGTCAAAAAAATAAATATATATCAATATACTTGTTCACTTATTCACTGTCCAGGTGGTGAGGCAGAATGTGACAGGCCTGCAGTGGATTGCCAGTGAAGCCTGGATCTCATTGATTTCACTTCAGATTCCCCACCTTATGCCGTACCTGGCTGGAACCCTGGGTATTGCCATCCGTCGAGGAGAAATACCAGGACTCAGGGACTTTGTATTACAAATACGTCCTGATCTACATCACAACAACTCCCATGGAAATAGCATGGTGAGCATTACATATTTCAATCTGACATGGAACTACCAAAACATAATTAGTGTCATTATTTCAAGAAAACCTGCCTTTTCTTTTGTGTTTTTTCAGGTGAATCAGTTTTGGGAACACATATTTCAGTGTAGATTTGCACCACCTCCAGCAGGTTGGGTCGATAGTGGAGGAGAATTATGCACTGGACAGGAAGATATAGAGAATGTAGAGACTGATTTCTTGGATGTTTCAAACCTCAGGCTAGAGTATAATGTGTATAAAGCTGTGTACGCTCTGGCTTATGCTCTTGATGACATGCTGCAGTGTGAGCCAGGGAGAGGACCTTTCAGCAACAACACCTGTGCTCATTTACAAAGGCTGGAGCCATGGCAGGTGAGATATCAGTTTACACTCAACTCTTCATTTCACTTAATACTTTGCATACATTTAGGGCTCAATGAATGGTAAATGATATGTAATTATATAGCACCTTCCTTGTCTTGATGACCACTCAAAGTGCATTCACTCACTCACACATTCATACAGTGCATTTATGTGCAGCGCTTCTTCAGAATCCGAAACAGGTTTATTGCCATGTATGCATGAATCAATACAGGGAATTTGCTGAGGTGAAATATGTGCCAAAAAATATAAATTACACACTATATTAAACTAAATTAAACAGTACACTATAAAACAATATTCAATACATTATTAATACTGTACAGTCCAGTGATTAGCATTTATGTAATGCATTGGCAGGGATTGTGTATTGTGGGTATGGTAATGTAACGTATCATGTATTGTCTTTGTAGAGGGGGATTCCAAGTATGTGTGCGTGCGTGTGTGTGTGTGTGTGTGTGTATGTGTGTTGGGGGGGGCAGTGGGGAAGAAATGGTTCTTGTGGCGTGACGCTTTGGGGGAGTGGTTGGAAGAGTCCATGTCCTGGGTGAGAGGGATCAGCTATCAGCTAACAATCTTCCCCGCCCACCCCCCGGGTCCGGGAGGCATGCATGACTTGCAGGGAGGGGAGATTGCAGCCAATCACCTTCTCGGTGGAGCGGATGATGTGCTGCAGCCTGCTTATATACTTAGCAGTAGCAGCAGCGTACCAGACTGTGATGTAGGAGTTGAGGATGGACTTGATGATGGAGGTGTAGATTTGCACCATCATTTTCTTTGGCAGGTTGAATTTCCTCAGCTGCCTCAGGGAGTTCATCCTATGCTGGGCTTTTTTGGTGAGGGCACTGATGTTCAGCTCCCACTTGAGGTCCTGGGTGATGATGGTCCCCAGGAAACTGAAGGTCTCCAAAGTGTCTACTGCAGAGTCGTGGAGGGGATGGGTGGGGCTGCACTCTTCCTGAAGTCCATGATAATCTCCATTGGTTTAGCAGCGTTGAGCTCCAGGTTGTTGTTGTGACACCACACCTCTAGTTGGTCAATCTCCCACCTATAGGCAGACTCATCTCCCTTGGAGATAAGACCAATGAGGGTGGTGTTGTCTGCAAAACCTAAGAAGCTTGACAGACTGGTGACTGGAGGTGAAGCCATGGGTGTACAGGGAGAAGAGTAGAGGGGAAAGAACGCAGCCTTGAGGGGGTGGTGGCGTAGGTTCCTGGGGAATCTGTGGATGTGCTGGAGGATGTAGTGGAGGGCCAGGTTTATAGCATCATCCACAAACCTGTTGGCTGTGTTGGTAAACTGTAGGGGTCCAGGTGGGTGTCTGTGATGAATTTAATGTAGGATAGCACCAAGCGTTCCAGAGTCTTCATGACTACAGAGGTCAGGGCGATGAGTCTGTAGTCACTAAGTCCAGTAGTCCTTGTTTTTTTGGGCACGGGGATGATGGTGGAGGTCTTGAAGCCAAAGTCAAAGTATACTTTAATACATAGGGCAATTTGTTTGGTCAAAGTGCAGCACATTTAAAACACATAAACATACAAGTACGCAGACCCCCCCACACACATACACACACGCACACTCACACACACACAACAACAACTTTTTGTAATAAATTGTCACACAGTAGTAGGCTCAACATACATAAGTCTAAAACACCATTCCAAATTAAAATATCAATAAAAGAAAGAACACAGTATTGCAAGAGTGGACACAAAAATTCATTATCTTGACCTATGTCTTTCATTAAAAAGTCTAATAGCAGAGGGGACAAAGGCCACGCTAAACCTTTTGGTCCTAATTGGCCTTTGCAGCAGCCTACTGCTGCCCCAGTTGCTGCATTGAAACCTCCTATATAAGGGGTGGGAAGGGTCTCTAAGTATCTGCCCAGCTTTATTTACAATAAGATCTGACCATAGCTCTGTGACTGATGTCTGGCTACATAAAATAATTTTGCTTGCTGTCTTCACTAAATGCTGCAGTTTATCCTGGTCTTTTTTGCGCATCTTCCCAAATACACAGACAAAGCCAAAGGACAATACGCTCTGAAGGACTGTTTTGTAAAATAATTCTAAAACACAGAATTATTTACTACCTTAGTCCACCCTTAAGTAGTTGAGCTTACTATAATGTTTCTCTACTTCTTTTAAACATTAATACTCGTACACTGCTTGGACAGTCATCACCATGATCTTAATTTACTTCTCTACCGCTCTCATACAAGTCCCGTACTCTGACGTCATTACGCATACACAACGTGAGTTGCCAGACACTACATCCCTCATCTTCTAGATAATGACGTACATTACAATAACACATTATGCAAATATTAACACTGCTTAAATTATTGACAATGTACCAACCTGTAATAACATCTGTAATCTTGTGGTACTGTTTTCTTAACACTAACAAACTTAAGTATAACTTTGCTGTGACACATCTTTGTGTTCAATACACTTGCATAGAAAATATGAATTCCACTTCATTACTGTAACCAAAATAGTTTTGTTAAGGCCAGGGATGTATTCAAACTTGTCAATTTAACCAAAATATTATTACAACCACAAACTCAATTTCACAAAAACTTCTTCAGTTTACTCAAAATATAACTACAAAATGTATAAAAAAAAACTTCAATTTAGAAAACTTAAACTTCTTCCTTTTACACAAAATGTATCAAAACAATAATCTTTAGCTCTTAAAAAAAGCTTTTACTTTTCCAACTTCAGATGTATTTAGTTGTTTTGTCCATGTTACAACAACCTGAATGGCGAGGGGTGGACTACCCTGCCATTAAGACATGCACGGGGGATTATTCTGCCCCTTTTTGGCACTGTCTGTCTAAGTGACAAAATGTGTGAGATGAGTTGGCAGCCTCCTGGTTCTCTGAGGTCTACCGTTCTGTTGGGGAGCATCATCAGGCACTATTCTATCAGGTTCAGCTACACGATTCGGCTCAGCAATATCTTGTTCAGGCTCAACCCATAGCTTCACACATGACGCATCACCATTTTGCCATTCTTTTCAATGCCGACTGATTGACCTTTTCAATTTATCACTGTATAGAGGTCACGTTCATATGATGTTGACAATTTGTTTCTGCTGCCATAACAGTACTTTGTCACCCTGTTTCACCATGCTTTCTTTTGCTCTTCTGATTCTGTTTGGATGTACATGTCCCTTCTCCTTCCTCACACCATCAGTTGTACACACAGCAGCATCCTGTCCTGCAGGTTGCACCTGAGATTCTGACACTTCAGGAAGTTTGGTTCTGATCTAGCGGTTGAAAAGTAGCTCGGCCGGACTGCAACCTGTGACACAGTGCTGCGATAAGCCAAAAGAAAAACATCCAGCTCAGTGCGCCAGTCCCTTCCTTCAAAGTGTTCTATTCTGCCTTTCAACTTCACCATTTGCCTGAGGCCAGTATGGCATGAAACGGCAATGTGTTGTGCCATGTTCCTGCAGATATGTTTTGAATTCCTTTGACAGAAATGGAGTGCCATTATCCGTCACCATGCATTCTGGGAGCCTGTGTGTTGCAAATGAGTGTCTCAAACGATTTACTATGTTCACAGAGGTGGGGCTCCGAAGGATATCAACACTCACCCACCTAGAGTAATAGTCAGTCAGTACCAGCAAATGGTGTCCAGATGGGAATGGTCCACACAAGTCCATAGCGAGCACCTGCCATGGTTTCGCAGGGAGCGCTGTTCTAGTGGTAGGAACCTCCTGTGAAGTCGGACTGTTGATTTGACATGCATGATATGACCTCACTAGTTCCTCTGTTTCGCGATCAATTCCAGGCCACTTTTGTTCTCAGTCTCTGTTTTGTTTTTACTATTGCTTGATGACCTTCATGTGCTAACATCAGTGTCTGTCATCGTGCAGCCTGAGGAATCACAATTCTGGAACCTCTCAACACAAATTTCCCCACAGTGGAAAGCTCAGATTTAACTGTCTGATAAACAGGTTCACATTTACTCCAGTCACCAGTCTGGATACAGCTCCGTAAAGCAACTAGAGTGCGGTCTGCTGCTGACAATTCCTCCATTTGTTGTGGTGTGAAAGTGGCATGTGGCACTGCATGTTGAGCCACCCAGTGAACGTGGTCCTCCATTGTTCCTTTCTGCACTAGCTGGTTGACTATTAGGCGTGACAGCGAATCAGCTGCATTCTGTGGGCCTGGCATATACACAACCTTAAAGCGATAGGGCTGCAGCCACAAAGCCCATCTTTCAATCCTGGCTGGCGGTTTGGACTTCGGAGAATAGATCATTTCCAGAGGTTTATGGTCAGTGACCAACACAAAGTCCTTCCCATAGAGAAATGCGTGAAATTTCTCACATGCCCACACAATAGCGAGGGCTTCTCTTTCAGTTTGGGAATAACGACGCTCTACATCAGACAAGGCTCGGCTAGCATAGTAGACAGGCTTGTGTGTTCCATCAATTTGTTTCTGGCTCAGTATCGCTCCTAATCCCACTGGACTAGCATCCACAACCACATGTGTCTCTGCATCTTGTTTGAAATATGCCATCACATGAGAACTGGCCAGCTGTCTCTTCAACTCCACAAATGCCGTTTCCTGCACTGATCCCCATGTCCATTTACAGGACTGCCTTCTGAGCCTCCTAAGTGGTTCAGATATTGTGGCTAGATTAGAGATGAACCTGGCTCAATAGTTCAGAAGTCCAAAAAAACTCCTCAACTCAGCAGCATTTGTTGGCCGATGTGTATTCTCCACTGCCTCGATCTTAGACTGAGCTGCTCCTATTCCGTTTTTGGATAACACATGTCCCATGAATTCCAGTTGTGACATTCGGAATTGGCACTTTGTCCTGTTGACTGTCAGATGCCTCTCTTGCAACCGTTACATGACTTGGTGCAGCCTCTCATCATGTTGCTGTATGGTTTCTCCTGATACAATGATGTCATCTGATATGTTGTGCACTCCAAGAACGGCTTGTAGTACTTGTCCAATGATGTGTTGATATATCTCAGGTGCAGATGAGATACCAAACATCAGTCTCTTATAACGCCATAGCCCCATGTGTATTACAAAAGTGGTGAGCAACCTGGACTCTGGCTCCAGCTCTATTTGATGGTATCCCCACTTCAGATCGATTTTTGAGAATACTGTGGCTCCTGTCATGTCCTCCAGTATTTCATCGATGACGGGGTGCCTTTCTTGCACTATGGCTTCATTTGCTCTGCGCATGTCCACACACAGTCTAGCTCTTTCTTACCATGCACCACAACCAGAGGTGAGACCCATGGTGTTGGTTCCTTTACTCTCTCCATGACATCAGCTTCCTCAAGTTGTTTCAGTTTCTCCTCCACTTGTTTTCTCACACTGAAAGGTATCCTGTGAACAGGTTGTGCAACTGGCCGTACACTGTCATCCACATGCAGCTTCAGTTGAAAGTCTTTCAGTTTTCCTAAGCCCTGAAAACAGTCTTTATATTTGTCCACTATCTCAGCTGTGAAAGCTGTTCTGTCTTGTGGCTGGACTGTGTTCACATGTTCAATAGGGTCGATGTATAGAAGTCCCAATTTCACAGCAGTGTGTCTGCCGAACACACATATTTGTGTCTCTTCAATCACTTGAATTGTTGCTGATCAGCACAGTGCTTCAGGGTGGATGGTGACACAGAGTCTGGTCCAGAAGCTTTGTGGGGGTTCTGCCTCCTGAAGAGTCTGTTGACATCACTCTCCAGGATGGTGAGGGTCTGTGTGGTGTTGGGGGTTGCTGGGGGGAAGTGAAGGTGATAACTGGAGACTGTTGGGAGGTGTCGAGGGGGAAGGTGTGAGGACTGTCTTATTGTCGTTCAAATCTGCAGTAGAACTCTCTCAGGTTGTTTGGCGAGTTGGAGGTTTTCAGAGGAGTGGGGGGGTTTAGGCTTGTAGTTGGTGATTTGTCTGAGCCCCTTCCAGACAGATGTGGAGTCATTGGCTGAGAACTGCTGTTGAAGTTTCTCAGAGTACAGTCATTTAGCTTCCCTCACCGCTTTCCTAAAGCTGTACTTCGACTCCACATACCTAACTCTGTCACCATTCCTGAAGGCCTCCTCCTTCTCCTTCTTCAGCCATCTGAGTTTTGTAGAGAACCAGGGTCTGTCGTTGATGTAGCTCTGCGTGATGGTATGCAGTAGTCCTCACAGAAGCTGATGTATGAGGGGGTGGAGTGGCTCACTGTTAAGACCGGTACCCTGTGTGCAAAAGACATCATGGTCACAAGTTCAAGTCCACCCCTCGCTGATTGTACTCAATTCCCTTGTAAGTCGCTTTGGATAAAAGCGTCTGCTAAATGACATGTAATGTAATGTAATGAGGCCACAGTGTCTGTGCACTCATCCATGATGTTGGTGGCAGACCTGAATACATCCCAGTCAGTAAACATGCCTGAAGCACCTCCACACTCTCAGGAGTCCACTGCTTCGATGTCCTCTCAACAGGTTGAGAAAGTTTTCTGCCTGTATGCAGGAATCAGGTGCACCATAATCCGAGTATCTGAGTA
The DNA here is from genome assembly GCF_019176455.1 of Solea senegalensis. NCBI lineage: Eukaryota > Metazoa > Chordata > Actinopteri > Pleuronectiformes > Soleidae > Solea > Solea senegalensis. Next base: position 26,445,965 of record NC_058028.1, on the reverse strand, counting down.
TCCCAGTGCAGCACGGGGTTGCGCATTTAACCAATTGTCTGGATTTGGGGATTTGGGTGTGAGGTTCACCTTGAAGTCACCAAGGACAATAACTAAGTCCGGTTATGTCCACTCCATGCCCCGCGCTGTGTGTCATGCACGCTCGCATGACGGATGGGACGTTAACACCGACCAGAATGAATAAAGCAAACAGATCTTAAGTGCATATTCACCCACCCTAATTATTAAATTACGACTAAAACTTATACTTATATATTTTAGCTTATACCTTTTGTAACATGGATGAACGTGGATACTAGTAAATTGATCATGTGAGAAAAGAACAAGATCTGGTGGTCAGTAGCACTGACTGCATCTGACTCAGTTACTGAGCTTAAACACAGCTGAATGGGTTGGGATTCAGTTCAGTACTCTTAGCTTTTGTCAGTGCTGTCGCTAAATACACCAAAACCCTCTGTTAAAAGTAGAGATTTTAGAAATTTCCTTCCTAATGTTGGAGTTTAACACACATTTTTTGGAATTTTAAGTCTTTTGAACTGATCTACAGTTTGGCATTGTTCTTGGATTTTCTGAGGCAGATTTTCAGACACTTTAATCTACTGAATCACACATTCAGTGCACTGGTACTCTGATTAATGCACAATATGAATCATTGGATGTATCAGTACATGTACACTTTCCTCACAATGACAAGAACTGAGACATCTCAGTCTGCTGTTTTTGTCGTATTGTAGGTTTCAATATGCAGCAAACTATGAAAGGTTGTGAGATCAGAATGCAGCACATAATTCAATCTTCAAAATTTGACCTTTATTTATGTGTTTGTTGCTCTGGTGGAAATGTTGTTCATTTGCCGTCAGGTCGGGATCATCAAAAGTGTCCTTTCTCCTCCTCCTCTCATCACAGTGGCAGCTGAGCTGCAGTATTGCTGTGTCTCTACACTGTCCTCTCATTATGGGCCAGCCCAAAGTTTTAGTTTGTGCTTACTGGGAAAGTCTTGTAACAAAACAGAGAACTTCTGTTTCTAATTCTGATTATTCTATCTTTCTATACATCTGATACTATTATCCAAAGCTTATACATTACTTGGAAAAAGTCAACTTCACCACAACATTTGGTGATCAAGTGTCATTTGATGAAAATGGTGATGCCTTACCTGTATATGACATCATAAATTGGGTGTGGCTCCCTGATGGAACATCTAAAGTTCAGAGAGTGGGTGAGTTTAAGAGGTCAGCCTTCAAAGGTGAAAAACTCACACTGGATGAAGACAAAATCTTCTGGAACTTTGAATCCAAACAGGTAACTTCTTACTTTCTTAGACAACCATGGATTTGTCTTAATCATTATAGATTAATCTAAGAGATACTGATTTTTCTCCACACAGCCTCCTCGGTCAGTGTGCAGTGAGAGTTGTCCTCCAGGTACCCGCATGGCCAGAAAGAAGGGGGAACCTGAGTGTTGTTTTGACTGTGTCCCTTGTTCTGAGGGAAAGATCAGCAATACAACTGGTGAGTGTAAAGTTTTAAACACCACAGTTCAGAGATGTTGTATAAACATGTATCTCATCACTTTCCCTCTTTTCTCAGACTCCATGGAGTGCACCAGTTGTCCAGAAGATTTCTGGTCCAGCCCCCAGCGTGACCACTGTGTTCCTAAGAAAACGGTGTTCCTCTCCTACCATGAGCCTCTGGGTATCTGCTTGACAAGCACCTCACTGTTGGGCACATGTATCTGCGTTGTTGTTCTGGGCATCTTCATCCATCATCACAGCACACCTATAGTTCGTGCCAACAATTCAGAACTCAGTTTCCTTCTCTTGGTGTCACTTAAGTTCTGTTTCCTCTGCTCTTTGCTCTTCATTGGACGACCCAGATTATGGACTTGCCAACTAAGACATGCAGCATTTGGCATCAGCTTTGTGCTTTGTGTCTCATGTATCCTGGTGAAAACCGTGGTGGTTCTTGCTGTGTTCAAGGCCTCCAAACCAGGAGGTGAGTCCAGTCTCAAGTGGTTTGGTGCTGTGCAGCAGAGAGGGACAGTTCTGGTTCTGACTTCTGTTCAAGCAGCAATCTGCACTGTCTGGCTTGTCTCTGCTTCACCAGTGCCTCATAAAAACACCCAGTATCACAGTGACAAGATAGTTTATGAGTGTGCAGTTGGGTCCACAGTTGGGTTTGCAGTTTTACTTGGTTATATTGGTTTACTGGCTGTCCTCAGTTGTTTGTTAGCTTTTCTAGCAAGGAATCTTCCAGACAGTTTCAATGAGGCCAAACTCATTACTTTCAGCATGTTGATCTTCTGTGCAGTGTGGGTGGCCTTTGTCCCTGCGTACATCAGCTCACCAGGCAACTATGCAGATGCAGTGGAGGTATTTGCCATCCTAGCTTCCAGTTTTGGCCTCTTGGTGGCGCTGTTTGGACCCAAATGTTACATAATCCTGTTGAGACCAGAAAGAAACACAAAGAAAGCCATCATGGGTCGAGGCACTGACACTTAAAACCAGCAAAATGAAAATGTTGTTTTCATATAATAATAATTCAGGTGTAGAATCTGTTAATTATGATAATGTTATGTGAAAAGTATGAACCTAAATATCCACAATAATTTTTAGTGATGTACAGTTTGTAGTGAGCAGAGAGCGATACACTTAACACATGTACAGATATTTTAGGCTCAACATAACGTGTATTTTCAATCTATGACAAAGTACAAAAGAGAGTCCACAATTTTTAATCTTAATATGAATTCTATTAACCCTAAAGCTTTTCTATTGTGTGTGCAGTAATGATACATACAGGTGCGGTGGGTGAAGACAACTATTGTCCTTGGTTTGAATGCTGATAGAGATTATTGTGCCAATGCCTCAATAAAGTAATTGTTCTTATTTATCAATGTTCTGGCTTTTCTTCAATGGCAATTACATGTCATGTCACAACTGAAATAGGTAATTTATTGTCTTAAATTTGTGCATATGATCTCTGTGAATGTTCTGAGTCATGTAGCTTAATGAAAGTATCAGTGATAATGATAGTACTCATTGAAAGTACTCAGATATAATGTGCTGTGCCTTCTATCAAGTTCAGTTTTAAATCAGGTTTATCTGTGACAGTTGTGGACGTTGTCTCCAGACCAAGATATTTTGAACTTTTTTCTCTGAGGGTTCAGTTATGAACGAGATTGTGATTGTCAAGGAGATAAACTAACAAGAAGCTGCTTGGAAGCAGAATACAGATGTCAGAAACCAATGAAAGGGGTCTGTTGTAACATTCTTGTTGATGAGTAATGACAGAGATGGGGGGGTGGCCTTCTTTCATAGAAAAAAGAAATAACCACAGCCATCCATTTGTCTTTAAACCTCTGATTAGAAAATGACCTTTATGAATTTGGAAAACTGCTTTTAGTGTCTGTACAGCTCATGGAAACTCCTTCAGTGTGATCTAAATATTAAATCCTTTTGGATTTAAAATTTACCAATACCATCGACTAAAAGCATTGACAGATTAACTGTTATCTTTGTGCGATCATGTCTTTGGGCTTTACCTTACACCAGCCGCAAATCCTCAAAAAAACAGTTTTGTGCCAGGCACAGCTGCACCTGGCCTTTACATGCCACCACCGAGTCATAGGTCTTGATGAGCACTCCCTGTACTCAAAAAGACATTAGTGTCCTCAACAGGTAGAGTCTGCTCTAACCCACCCCCTAAAGAACTGCAGCATTGTCAGTCCAGCCCAAACTCAGTCTGATATTGTTTGTATTGTTTTGATTGAGAGACCCCTATTGGCAGAAACATATTTCTGCTTCTTCTTCTGCACTGATGGGTGGTGTGCAAAAATTAACAACACTGCAAATACATAAAATGTGATGATATTGTGATTAGCCTGCACTTAGACAGGGACGAACCAGAGTAAAGTCATGAGGACATTTTTAGACACCAGTCTCCTCTCGTTAATGTTGTTCTCCTGCTTAAACTTTGCTGTGTCCTCCTCTCTTTATTCTTCCTCTTGTCAGTTACAGAAACAGTTTTATCTAAATGGGATGAACAAACCTGGAGATGTGATTCTTGGTGGAATTTTCAGACTTCACTTCTTCCCAACTTATCCTTACCTGTCTTTTACCTCAGAGCCACAACAGCCTACCTGCTATAGGTGAGTCTGACAGGGAAACATACAAATTAAGGAGCTGCTGGAAAGTAAGCCAATTAGTATGAACATTTCCTGAATATTTTTTTATTCATGTAAAATAACAATCGATACTATGATCTTATTGAAGCATTTAAGTTTTATTTTATATATTATATTATTTCCAGTATCTGATGTTATGACAGGTGTAGCATTGCACAGAGACTGTATGATGTATTTCAATGGTAAAACTTGTTTTTTTGTGTTAGCTTTAGTGTTGTAGGATTCAGGCTGGCTCAGACCATGGCCTTTGCTATTGATGAGATCAACAGAAACTTCAACCTGCTGCCTAATGTGACTCTGGGATACAGTCTGTATGATAATTGCGTCCAACTAGGAATTGCATTTCGTGCAGCACTGACCTTAGTCAGTGGTCAAGAAGAGCAAGCTACATTAGAGGAGAACTGTGTAGGAACTCCTCCAGTCCTAGGGATTGTGGGTGATTCTTCTTCTACACGTACTATTGCCATATCCACAGTCTTAAGTTCGTACAGAGTGCCTCTGGTAAAAAAAAAATATTATTATTACAATAATTTAATAATATAATGTGATAATATTATTATATTATCACATTATTGTGATGTATTTTAAAATGTAATTTATGTAATTAATGGAAACTGGATGTTATGAAGGTGTGGTCATTGAAGAATCAACCTTCAAATTTTGAAAAACAAAAACCCTAAACCTTTCTTCTTGAATACATGCTCTGTTGTTTTGCAGGTGAGTTATTTTGCCACATGTTCCTGTCTGAGTGATCGACAAAAGTTTCCATCTTTCTTTAGGACGATCCCGAGTGATGCTTTTCAGGTGAAAATAACTTTGCTGAATTAAAATGCATAAAACAAATCATGTGCAACAACAGTCCATATATACTGCAGTGAAAAATAATCACTATTTGTGATTTGATAAATGTTGATAATAGTCAAATGATACTTGATACTGCCTTGTACTTGAACAATATAATGACCCAGAGTCTCTTAAACCTGGAGTGAACCATCGTTAATGTTACTGTTATAAATCTGTTTGTCCTACTATTTCATGTCCACAAATCTCTGCTGCTTGTTTAGCAGGATTTCTAGTCAAGTGCACTAATCCCTCTGCTCTGTGTCCACATAGGTGAATGCTATGATTCAGATTCTAAAACACTTTGGTTGGACTTGGGCAGGTCTGCTCATCAGTGATAATGATTATGGATTCCACGCTGCCCGATCCTTTCACTCTGATCTGGGTCCAGCTGGTGGAGGTTGTCTGGCTTACACTGAGATTTTGCCCCGGGCTTATGACCCTGCTGAACTAAGGAGAATAGTGGATGTGATGAGGAAATCTACAGCTCGAGTGGTGATTGCGTTTGCAAGTCAGAGTCGCATGCTCAACCTCATGAAAGAGGTAGGTGTTGACGTATATTCAATAAATTCAACTGTTTTCTCTGTAAATCTGACTATTTTTACATTTACTTAGTTTCTGTCAAATAGATTTAAATGATGATGTAACACCTCTGACATGTTAAAGGTTGTACCAGGAGTATTTTACAGTTAGAATGTTTATGCATCACTCTGCTCCTGTTACTGTCTAACACACATGCTGAAAATGCTGTGCTTTACTTTTCCATCCAAATGCAGAGTTGCAGCTTTTGGTTCATTTCTCTGGATTTGGTCATAGGATTATGGGTAGTTTTGGTGAACTCATCATGTCCCTGGGGCTGAGAACACATAAAGTGTTAAACACTCAAAATCATCATCAAGACTGGTAAAAGATACAGGACTTTTCTCGTCTTGATGTCCACTCAAAACTGCTTGAGTGTTACACAAAGCCATTAAAATAAATTATTCAGATTTTACTTTCACAAAACAAAATGATTACGTTGAATTAAGCATCACTTCAGGAACTAACATGTTAAAAACACATTTTACATATTTACATATTTAAAGCATGATTTCTGCCCAATGCTTAATTTTGAAAAATGCCAATAAGTTGTCTGACAGCTGAGGAGGGGAGGAGGGAGGAACAGGCATGGGGTGTAGTTCAACTGTGTGAGGTGCTCGGTGTGAGGTGCTTCTCAGTCACTCACACCAAGCTTCAACAGGTGGACAGAGATATGTGACAAACTGACAGCTCTGCTGTTTATAAAAGGGGAAGGAGTCTGGCACAATGAGCTAAGCACTGGTTGGACAAGATGGTCAAGAAGGAGTACCAGTGACAAAAGCATGGACTAAGACAACCACTAAGACGGTAGATGGTATTTGACCAGAGAAGCAATTGATGAGATACAGTGTATCTACTGCTTCTCTCATCAAATAACATCTGGATCAGCAAATAGCATTCTTAGATACACATATACACTGATTTACACCAGGGACAATGGTTTGGAGGTTTAGATACATTTAAAAAATGACCCACCATATGGTTGGTTTGTCTGGATTGAATTGTTTGGCAAAATTGCTTTTCAAAAGAACCTGACTTGAAACAAAATATGGTGGACATCCAATTCAATTCAATTCAATTTTATTTGTATAAAGCCAAATCATAACATACATTATCTCAATGCACTGTACATAGACAACATCAAGGAGAGCAGAGAACCCCAACAGTGCAGTCATCTGCCTTGACCAGTTGGGCTGAAAGGAAAATGGGGGACAGAGGAGAGGTGGGGGAGAGAAAGGACAAGAGGGAGAGAGAGACCAGGAGCAGATACACAACAACTGTATCAAGTTACAAGTTTATACAGTCAATGATTACATGTTTATAGCAATATAAATTACAGCATTATAATATATTATATTATAATATATTAGTGTAGTATAATATATTAGTGCTATAATTTATTAATTTATATAAGCAGCAGCAGAGAGTGTTGATAAAAATTATACTGATATCGACTTTTAATTATAGCACAATAATAATGGTGATATGGATATGCTATGGATAGCCTTGAAAACTAGATCTTGATCCTGCAACCTGCAAGATGAGAATACAGAGAGAGAGAGAGGGAAGGAAGGAAAGACACAAACTAGGGAGAGAAAGAGACAAGGTTAATGACATAAAAAGTCATATTCATACCCTGAGTGTGAGAGAGTGAATGTGCATGTACCACAGGAAAATCCCCCAGCAGTCTATAGCAGCAGAACTAAGAGATGGTCCAGGTTTCCCTGAACCAGCTCTAACTATAAGCTTTATCAAAAAGGAAAGTTTTCAGTCTAACTTTAAATACAGAGAGAGACTCCGCCTCCCAATCTGTCATTGGAAGCTGGTTCCACAGGAGAGGAGCCTGGTAACTGAAGGCTCTGCCTCCCATTCTACTCTTACAGACTCTGGGAATCACAAGTAAACCTGTATTTTGTGAACTAAGTGGTCTATTAGGGTGATAAGGTAAGACTAGGTCTTTCAGGTATGAAGGGGCCTGACCATTAAGTGCTTTGTACGTGAGGAGGAGGATTTTAAATTGAATTCTAAACTGTACAGGAGCCAGTGTAGAGAAGCTAACACTGGAGTTATATGGTCTCTCTTTCTAGTTCCTGTCAGAACTCTTGCTGCAGCATTTTGAATGAACTGAAGGGTTCTAACAGACTTGTTGTAACATCCTGATAATAAGGAGTTACAGTAATCTAATCTAGATGTAACAAAAGCATGAACTAGTTTTTCAGTGTCCTGCCAGGACAGTGATCATCTACCGCTATATCCTCCATCAGCAGGGGGTGCTGTGCCAATCTCAGCTACATCGGGCGATAGGCGGGGTACACCCTGGACAGTTAGCCAGTCCATCACACACAGATAGAGACACACTCTCACTCCTATGGTCAATTTAGAGTGTCCAATTTACCTAATCCCCACATTGCATATTTTTGGACTGTGGGAGGAAGCTGGAGAACCCAGAGAGAACCCACGCACACACGGGCCCGGTTGTTCCAACCGGGGCTTGAACCTTGCTGCTAAGACTATCACAGTCAACATCTACATGGATGTTGAAATCCCCTATAATTATGATTTTATCTGTCTTAAGCACTAACTGAGATAAGAACTCAGAGAACTCTGATAGGAACTCTGAATAAGGTGCAGGTGGACAATAAACTGTGACTATTATAATTGGTTTCTGTGATTTCCAACTAGGATGAGATAGATTAAGAAGAATTAAGGCTTTCAAACAATGAATATCCTGGTTTGGGCTTGGGATTGATTAATAATCTAGTATTAAAAATGGCTGCTACTCCTCCTCCTCAGCCTGAGCTTCTAGGAATATGGGTATTAGCATGAGTGGGTGGAGTTGACTCATTTAGACTAATGTAATCTTCTTCATGTAACCAAGTTTCAGTTACACAGAATAAATCAATACAATTGTCAGAAATAAGATCATTTATTAAAACAGATTTTGTATTTAATAGTCCACATTTAAAAGTGGTATAATTTTACTATTTTATTGTCGGTATTAATCTTTATTAAGTTAGGATGTCTAACTCCTCTTCTGTTTGTTATTGATTTATTTACTTTAGTTTTTACTTTAGTAGGTCGAGGGACAGACTCTATGGGGAAAAGAAGCACAGAGAAGCATGAAAGACTGCAACTCTGTCCTGCTCTCAGCTCTGGATTGTTATGGGTTTCTAATAAAATGTTCGAAGCTGCTAGAGCTGCTCCATCAAAAGTGGGATGGACGCCGTCTCTCCTCATGAGAACAGGTTTCCCCCAGAAGGTTTGCCAGTTATCTAAAAAAACAATGTTCTCCATTCACCTCCATACCATAAGTCAGTCCTCATGACTCAAACTGATAAGCAATAGTCATTTGCCATTTCTGTGCATTTAGAGTAGAGTTTTATGTCTTTTGATGGGTGACAGTAGCTCAGGGGTAGAGCGAGCCATCTTTCAACTCAAAGGCAGTAGGTGTGAGTGAATGGGTGAATGGCAAAACTATAGTGTACAGTAGCTTTGAGTAGATTAGAAAAGTGCTCTATAAATACAAAATATTTATAATACAAACACTTAGATCAACTTCTGCTTAAGAGGTCAGCCATTTTATCTGCAGTCAGGTCCTTCTCTTTTGTTATGGTGCATACCTGTGTATGACGTCGACTGTGGAAAGTAAATTATACTTTATTGGTTAAAATAAAGAACTATCGATATACTTGTTCACATATTAAATGTACAGGTGGTGAGAAAGAATGTGACAGGCCTGCAGTGGATTGCCAGTGAAGGCTGGTCATCAGCTGATGTGCTCCAGACTCCTCACCTCTTGCCATACCTGGGTGGAACACTGGGCATCGCCATTCGTCGAGGAAAAATACCAGGTCTCAGGGACTTCCTGTTACAAATACGTCCTGACCTACATCACAACAACACCCATGGAAATAGCATGGTGAGATAAATATTTCAATCTGACATGCAACTACCACAAAATAAATAGTGACATTATTCCAAGAAAACATTTTTATTTTGTTTTTTTTCAGGTGAATCAGTTTTGGGAACACACATTTCAGTGTAGATTTGCACCACCTCCAGCAGGTTGGGTGGAAGCTGGAGGAGAATTATGCACTGGACAGGAAGTTATAGAGAATGTGGAGACTGAGTTCTTGGATGTTTCAAACCTCAGACCTGAGTATAATGTGTATAAGGCTGTGTACGCTCTGGCATATGCTCTTGATGACATGCTGCAGTGTGAGCCAGGGAGAGGACCTTTCAGCAACAACACCTGTGCTCATTTACAAAGACTGGAGCCATGGCAGGTGAGATATCAGTTTACACTCAACTGTTCATTGCACTTAATCTTTTGCATGCATTCAGGGCTCAATGAATGGTAAATGGTATGTAATCATATAGTACTTTTCTAGTCTTGATGACCACTCAAAGGCTTTGGTTGTTAGGGGGTGAGCCTGGGCTGGGTCTAGGGCAGGGATATTCAACTAAAATTCTCTTCGGTCCACTTATAGAACGTTTCCTCAAGCAAAGGTCCGGAACATCATAATGTCTAACTTGCGTTATTATTTTGTAGTGGGATATATACTGAAGTAGACTAGTATTCTGCATGTAATCAACAACTGACTATCAGATCAAATATAGAAAGAACAATTAAAAATATTTATTGTCACTTTTATACAATTATATAGATATGTAACACTGAACATATGTATTATTTTCTTCTCTCTTAAAAGGAAAGGCTGCATATAAAAATAAATTGGTGGAAATACATATAATAATAATCTTAAAATAACTCATAGTGGCGTTTCACGTTGCCACTTATATAAGTGCCATGGTCTCTGAGCATATGAGACAGACTGGTTTTGTGCTTCCAGGGGGAAGAATGAACATGAATGAGTCTTTCCATTCTGGGTTGAAAGCTCTATTTTCGCTATCCACGTTTCTCTTCTTTGAGAGCACCATGTTAATTATTTTTGTCTCACTCTCGCTCACTCGTCTCTGTCTTCTCTCGCTGTAACTCTCTTTTCTCTCCATCTTCTCTCGCTATAACGCTCTTTTCTCTCTGTCTTCTCTCGCTGTATTGCTCTTTTCTCTGTCTTCTCTCGCTGTATCGCTCTTTTCTCTGTCTTCTCTCGCTGTAATGCAGTTTTCTCTGCATCTTCTCTCGCTGTAACGCTCTTTTCTCTCCGTCTGCTCTCGCTGTAACGCTCACTGATGCCCTGTCAGATTTGATTGGCTGTCAGTGGCATCACATGGGATGGTTTAACTCAAATGCAATTAGTCAGTGGATTTCCTGATTTGCTCAACCAGTACCGTAAAGTCTAGAGAAGCTGCGCCACAGGGACATGCCCGTCTCCTGTTCCCCCCCACGGGTTTCAGTCTGTCACTGAAGGAGCTGCCCAGTGCACTGATGGTGTCCTGCAGGGTGTGGGACAGATTATCCAACATGAAGGTGTCCAACACAGCTTGGCTGACTTGTGGAGAAGCTGGCAAATGCTGGCGAGCCCAACGACATGCAGCTTCAGCAGGTGTTGAGGCAAAATCTTGAAAATGGAAAGAGTTGAGTGAGGCCATGGAGCAAGACTATAGGTCATCTCTGAAGTAAACCAACTGATAACTGTTGTTGAACTTGACTGGGGAAATAGTTGTGCAGAAACCTCAATCCAACCAACATATGTTATCTCAGGGATTTAAATCAAACAAGTTAAACAACTTCGTAGTGGCCGACCCTCAGGGGAGGATGAGATACAATATGACTTCTTCCCAGATATTCTGGCCTGGTTGACATGCCTTTGCAACATTATGTGGACATTGGAGGAACGTACATCTGGAGTGGCAGACTGAGGTGGTGGTCCCCATTTTTAAGAAATGGGACCATGGTATCAAAGTACTCAGCCTCTATATAAAGGTCTTTATCAGGATGCTGGAGAGAAGACTTAGAGTGATAAGCGAACCTCAGATTCAAGAAGCAAGAATACAAGCAGGGACATGGGAGTTTGCCAAACCAATCTACGTGGTGTGTGGAAAAAGCTTACGAATGTGTCCCTCCAGGTGTCCTGTAGGAGGTATTTTGGATGTATGATGTGGATAGCTTATTGCAGAGTCCCATCTCTGAATTGTTGGTGTAAAAGCTTGTGAACAATGCGTCCAGGGTTGTATTTATGCCTGTACTTACAAGTGTTCAGGTGTTAACTGATTGCAATCTGATCACAAAACGCATTTTAATGAGTTTAGAAACAGTGGACGGACATTATTGGTGAACCTGCAATATCCTCACATCTTCAACTTCCTGATTCCTTTCCCTTCATCTTACTCTAGAGAGTCACTTGAAATTTATAAGAGCCTGGAGGAAATCTCTAGAGTCTAGCACCTAAAGAAAGTTTTGTTGTTGCTGGACAGGAACATGTTGTGTTAGCATACCATTAGCATTAGCAACAGACAGTGTAATCTAAATTGCTGTGTTAATGTTGCTATGCAAAATTGTATGTTAGTTAAACTGAGTCCATTACATATCAAGCGTTTACCACAAAATCCATCTTTTGTGTTTGTTTCCATTGCTCTGTCTTCTGCTCAATGACCGCACGTTTCATAGTAGGGATTCACCACCACCTTCTCTCTGGATCTGTGGGGATCCAGTGAAATGCTGTCCCGTTAGCCTGAAAACAGCCAGCGAATAGTTGACATATTGCCTGATTTATGTGCTGTCTCTTGTAAATCAATGGCTTAGCCACGTTCTTTCCTGCCAGTGGGCGTGCCAGAGGCTTTACCTTGGTTGAGTGAAGTCACCTGTCAGAGCTCTATGAGAACCCAAAGTGCATTTGAGAACAATTCCTACATTTTGTATCATCATAAGTAAATACACTCTTGGATCATTTAATGGCCTTTTAATGATTCTTGACAAGTCATAGTTTAGTATGTCGTCCAAAATGTGACAAAAAAGTCATAATTTAGAATGTCGACCAAATTTTGACTAAAAAGTCATAATTTATACATCTGATTCATTTATCCAAAGCTAATGCATTACTTGGAAAAAGTCAACTTCACCACTTATGGTGATCGAGTGTCATTTGATGAAAAAGGTGATGCCTTACCGGTATATGACATCATGAACTGGGTGTGGCTCCCTGATGGAAGAACTAAAGTTCAGAGAGTGGGTGAGGTTAAGAGGTCAGCCTTCAAAGGTGAAGAAATCACACTGGATGAAGACAAAATCTTCTGGAACTTTGAATCCAGACAGGTAACGTCTTACTTTCTTAGACAACCATGATTTTGTCTTATTCATTATATATAAATCTAACAGATACTGATATTTCTCCACACAGCCTCCTCGGTCAGTGTGCAGTGAGAGTTGTCCTCCAGGTACCCGCATGGCCAGAAAGAAGGGGGAACCTGAGTGTTGTTTTGACTGTGTCCCTTGTTCTGAGGGAAAGATCAGCAATACAACTGGTGAGTGTAAAGTTTTAAACACCACAGTTTAGAGATGTTGTATAAACATGTTTCTCATCACTTTCCCTCTTTTCTCAGACTCCATGGAGTGCACCAGTTGTCCAGAAGATTTCTGGTCCAGCCCCCAGCGTGACCACTGTGCTCCTAAGATAACGGTGTTCCTCTCCTACCATGAGCCTCTGGGCATCTGCTTGACAAGCACCTCACTGTTGGGCACATGTATCTGTGTTGTTGTTCTGGGCATCTTCATCCATCATCACAGCACACCTATAGTTCGTGCCAACAATTCAGAACTCAGTTTTCTTCTCTTGGTATCACTCAAGTTCTGTTTCCTCTGCTCGTTGCTCTTCATTGGACGACCCAGATTATGGACTTGCCAACTAAGACATGCAGCATTTGGCATCAGCTTTGTGCTTTGTGTCTCATGTATCCTGGTGAAAACCATGGTGGTTCTGGCTGTGTTCAGGGCCTCCAAACCAGGAGGTGAGTCCAGTCTCAAGTGGTTTGGTGCTGTGCAGCAGAGAGGGACAGTTCTGGTTCTGACTACTATTCAAGCAGTAATCTGCACTGTCTGGCTTGTCTCTGCTTCACCAGTGCCTCATAAAAACACCCAGTATCACAGTGATAAGATAGTTTATGAGTGTGCAGTTGGGTCCACAGTTGGTTTTGCAGTTTTACTTGGTTATATTGGTTTACTGGCTGTCCTCAGTTGTTTGTTAGCTTTCCTAGCAAGGAATCTTCCAGACAGTTTCAATGAGGCCAAACTCATTACTTTCAGCATGTTGATCTTCTGTGCAGTGTGGGTGGCCTTTGTCCCTGCTTACATCAGCTCACCAGGCAATTATGCAGATGCAGTTGAGGTATTTGCCATCCTGGCCTCCAGTTTTGGCCTCTTGGTGGCACTGTTTGGACCCAAATGTTACATAATCCTGTTGAGACCAGAAAGAAACACAAAGAAAGCCATCATGGGTCGAGGCACTGACACTTAAAAACAGCAAAATACAGAAATAATTGTTTTCATAATACAATAATTCAGGTCTAGAATCTGTTAATTATTATATTAATATTACGTGGAAAAGTGTGAGCGTAAATATCCACAGTAATTTATAGTGATGTACAGTATGTAGTGAACAGAGAGAGATACTTTTAACACATTTAATGTAGAGTAAAGAAAATCATAATGGGCAGATATTTTAGGCTCGACTCAACATGTATTTTCAATCTATGACAAAGTACAAAAGAGAGTCCACAATTTTTAATCTTAATATGAATTCTATTAATCCTAAACTTTTTCCATTGTGTGTGTGATAATGATACATACAGGTGTGGTGAGTGAAGACGACTTTTTCCTTGGTTTAAGTGCTGATAGAGATTATTGTGCCAATGCCTTAATAAAGTAATTTTTCTTATTCATCAATGTTCTGGCTTTTCTTCAATAACAATTACGTGTCATTAATGAAGTATCAGTGACTCAAATATAATGTGCTGTGCCTTGTATCAAGTTCAGTTTTAAATCAGGTTTATCTGTGACAGTTGTGGATGTTGTCTCTAGACCTAGATGATTTGAACTTCTTTCTCTGAGGCTTCAGTTATGAACGAGATTGCGATTGTCAAGGAGTTAAACTAACAAGAAGCTGAAACAGACGACATAAAATGAAAAGGGGTTTCTTGCAAAATTCTTGTTGATGGGTAATGACAAAGATGGGGGGAAGGATGACCAAGGGGTGTGGGTTCATTGCAGGTAGATGTGAAGATCATTTTGTAACGTAATTACAGTTACTCTTTGTTTTGCTTTTCTTTTTTGTGTCCATGTCTGGTCACTAATTATCATGTCGTTTCAGATCCTGCCTTTCCTACATGCCTATCGTGAATTATGGCTGAGCAGAACAAAGGACTCAAATGCAGGACTCAGAACACGAATCAGTCAGTAACAGAGTTTTAATTCCAGGCAGAGGTTCGGTACACGGGAGATCAACAAGAGATCAGGCAGAGGTACAAAAGCGTCAGGCAAAAAGGCAAGGTCAAAAAAAGGCAGGCAAGGTTCAAAAACACGAGAAGGCAAGACTATGGCTGTGAGAAAGAGTGCTGGAACGTGAGCTAAGAACTACAACTAACTGGCGACGAGACAAGACACAGAGGGGAATATGAGCAGTGCTTGATTAGGGAGTGATAGGATGCAGGTGTGGTAGACACAATCAGGGATCAGGTGCACGCCAACAAGGAAGGGGGCGGGGTAGACAGGAACCTGAAACAGAGACAAGGGTGAGTGATTACCAAAATAAAACAGGAAGACAAGACATGGAACATGAAGGGAGAAACAAAACAAGATACTTAACGGAGGTGACAGATCATGACAGTACCCCCCCCTCAAGGGCCGGCTCCTGAAGGCCCAGGCGCGTCAGGGTGGGTGGCATGAAAGTCCCGGATGAGGGAGGGGTCCAAGATGAACCTGGAAGGAACCCAGGAGCGCTCCTCAGGCCCATAGCCCTCCCAGTCCACCAGGTACTGGAGCCCCCGGCCCTGACGGCAAGAAGACAGGAGCTTCTTGACGGTAAACACTGGATCGTTGTCGATGAATCGGGTGGGAGGAGGGGGCTTGGCCGGAGGGACGAGAGGACTGGACTTGATGGGTTTGACGTGGAAGGTGGGGTGCTCCCGCATTGACCTTGGTAGTTTGAGCTGGAGAGAGACAGGGTTGATCACCTTGGCGATGGGAAATGGGCCGACGAACCTGGGAGCGAGCTTCTTGGATTCCACCCGCAGAGGTAGGTCCTTGGTGGATAACCACACTCTTTGGCCGGTGCGATATTGTGGGGCAGGGGTCCTTTTGCGATCCGCGGCTGCCTTGTAGGACTTGGACTGTCGAAGGAGGTTCTGGCGGGCCCGCTCCCAGGTTCTCCTGCAACGTCTCACCAAGGCCAATGCGGAGGGCACAGAGGACTCGCGGTCTGTGGAGGGGAAGAGAGATGGTTGGTAACCGTGGACAATGTGGAAGGGGGACAGACCAGTAGATGAACCGGGGAGCGAGTTGTGGGCAAACTCGACCCAAACCAGTTTTTGGGACCAGGTTTCAGGGTCCTGGGAGGCGGTGATGCAGAGTCCAGTCTCCAACTCCTGGTTAAGGCGCTCTGATTGGCCATTGGTCTGAGGATGGAAGCCTGAGGAGAGGCTGACTGGGGCCCCGAGAAGACTGCAGAACTCCTTCCAAAAGTGTGAGATGAACTGGGGACCTCGGTCTGAAACAATGTCTACAGGGAAACCATGTATCCTAAAAATGTTATTCAACATGACCTCCGCCGTTTCCTTGGCGGAGGGAAGCTTTTGCAGGGGAACAAAGTGAACCATTTTAGAGAATCTGTCCACCACCGTCAAAACCACAGTGTTACCGTACGAAGGTGGGAGTCCTGTGACAAAGTCCATGGAGATGTTGGACCAGGGGCGTTGAGGGATTGGCAAGGGCCTGAGTTCTCCCGACGGTTTCTGATGAGAGGTTTTGTTAGTAGCACAAACAGCACAGGCATTGACATAATTGGTAACATCGGAGACCATTTTAGGCCACCAAAAACGTTGTTGTACAACAAACAAAGTTTTTTTTATACCCGGATGACAGACAGTCTTGTTGGTGTGAGCCCAATGAACCACTTCCCCCCTGAGCTCCTGGACAACAAAAAGCTTGTCCTCAGGACAATCTGGGGGGGCAGCGACACCTTCGGCTGCCGCCTTAACTTTACCCTCTATCTCCCATGAGAGAACTGAAATAAAGCATGTTGCGGGCAGGATCGTTTTGGATACTGAGATTACTTGGTCATGGGCGAAAACTCGGGACAGGGAGATTCTTGGAACCAGGTCTGTAGGAGAGGGTAAAGCTAAAGCGGCTAAAGAAAATAGCCCATCTAGCCTGCCTTGCGTTAAGCCTCTTAGCGGATTTGAGGTATTCGAGATTTTTGTGATCAGTCCAAACCTGAAATGGTTGGGAGGCTCCCTCCAGCCAGTGTCTCCACTCCTCCAGGGCCACCTTGACTGCCAGCAGTTCGCGGTCACCAATGTCGTAATTGCGTTCGGCCGTGGAGAGTTTCTTAGAAAGATAGGCACAAGGGTGAAGTTTGCCGTCTTTGGGGCTGAATTGGGAGAGGATTGCTCCGATGCCAACGTCCGAAGTGTCTACCTCTACCACGAACTGCTGACTGGGGTCCAGGAGGATGAGGACAGGGGCGGAGGTGAAGCTCCTTTTAAGGCTCTTAAAGGCGGTTTCGCACTCTTGGCTCCAGACGAATGGTCTGTGTGGAGAAGTGAGATTGTGCAGGGGTGAGGCAATGGTGCTGTAATTGCGAATGAATTTTCTATAAAAGTTAGCAAAACCCAGAAACCTCTGAACCTCTTTACGTGAAGTGGGGGTGGCCCAATCCGCCACAGCCGAAACCTTTTCAGGGTCCATCCTGGCCTCTCCCTCAGCCAGCACAAACCCAAGGAACGAGACCGAGGGTTTGTGGAACTCACACTTTTCCGCTTTCACGAACAGCTGGTTCTGGAGTAACCGCTGAAGCACAGCGTGGACGTGGTGGGTGTGAGTCTCCACATCGGGGGAGAAGATCAGGATGTCGTCTAAATACACAAAGACAAAAACATTAAGCATATCACGAAGTACCTCGTTAACCAGGTTTTGAAAAACAGCTGGTGCATTAGTTAGACCAAACGGCATGACCAGATACTCATAATGTCCTGTTAGGGTGTTGAAAGCGGTCTTCCACTCGTCGCCCTCTCTGATCCTGACGAGGTGGTAAGCATTGCGTAGATCTAACTTGGTGAAGATCTTAGCCCCCTCCAGCAGTTCAAAGGCCGTGGAGATGAGGGGAAGGGGGTACCTGTTCTTGACAGTTATTGTATTGAGACCACGGTAGTCTATGCAGGGCCGGAGGGTCTTGTCCTTCTTCTCCACAAAGAAGAATCCAGCTCCAGCAGGGGAGGAGGAGGGACGGATGAGACCGGCGGCGAGGGACTCCCTAACATATTCCTCCATGGTCCTACGCTCAGGGGCCGAAAGGGAATAAAGCTTACCCCTAGGAGGGGTGCTGCCTGGTAACAGGTCTATGGCACAGTCATAAGGGCGATGAGGTGGCAAGGAGGTGGCTTTCGTCTTACTGAAGACCTCGGCTAGGTCGTGGTAGCATGGTGGTACGTTGGTGAGGTAAGGGTTAGTGGGAAGGGAGCTGTGGACTTTTGGCAGACAGGTGTTGGCACATCTCGGCCCCCAGCCGGTTACCCTTCCACTAGCCCAGTCAAAATTAGGGTTATGGGTGACAAGCCATGGGAGCCCTAAAATAACCTGATGAGCCATAGAGTCAAAGACATGGAAGCTTAGCTTTTCAGTGTGAGAGTCAGGAAAAACCAGTGTCACGGACTGGGTGAGGTGAGTAATTTTACCCAGGGGACTGCCATCCACGGCTCTCACTTCGAGGGGGCGTGGGACCGCGAACACTCCCAGACCGAGTTTCCTGGCGAGAGAAGAGTTAATAATGCTTGCGTCTGCACCAGAGTCTATGAAAACAGGCACGAGCATAGAGTCAGAGTCAGAAATGATTTTTACCTGTGGCTGGAGCTGGGCAGGACTGTTTATTACCAGGCTTCGACTCACCGTGAGAGGTCTTTTGGGCAGTGCTCCACCCCCCTTGATGTGGCAGGCGCTCACCACATGACCCAGTTGGCCACAGTAGTAGCATCTTCCGTCTCTTTGTCGACGTAGACGCTCCTCTGCGGAGAGATGAGCGCGTCCCAGTTGCATAGGCTCCTGAGCAGGAAGGGGAGAGGAAGGCGGGCTGGTGGTTGAGCGATCGTAGTTTGGCCGATCCTCAAGGCTGCTCCTCCATCCCCGGTGAGGCGATGAACAAGCCCGAAGACGTCCTCGCTCCTGGTCCAGCTCGGTGAGACGCTTGTCAAGAAGGGTCTCACGTCCCCTGACTCCCCCGGAGAAGCGCTCAGGACGGGAGAGCTGCAGGCATGATGGCGCAGTGCTGGCAGGAGGCTGCGCGTCCCCGTGTCGACCCGGGGGAGAGGCTCGGTTCGACGTCGCTTCAGCAGGCGCCTCTCGTGGTAGGTGAGAGAGTAGTTCATGAAACTGCGAGCCCAAAGATGTCATCATTGAGTCCTGGCGAGCAGCCAGTTATCTCAGCGTGGCGCACAAGGACGGGAGCTGCTCCTGCTGTTGAGCCAGCTTTTGCCCCTGTGCGCAAAGGGCTTGGCGAAACGAGTCTGAATCTGCTGAGTCCATGTCTGGCCAGTTCGTTCTATCGTGAACGTTTTAATTCCAGGCAGAGGTTCGGTACACGGGAGATCAACAAGAGATCAGGCAGAGGTACAAAAGCGTCAGGCAAAAAGGCAAGGTCAAAAAAAGGCAGGCAAGGTTCAAAAACACGAGAAGGCAAGACTATGGCTGTGAGAAAGAGTGCTGGAACGCGAGCTAAGAACTACAACGAACTGGCGACGAGACAAGACACAGAGGGGAATATGAGCAGTGCTTGATTAGGGAGTGATAGGATGCAGGTGTGGTAGACACAATCAGGGATCAGGTGCACGCCAACAAGGAAGGGGGCAGGGTAGACAGGAACCTGAAACAGAGACAAGGGTGAGTGATTTCCAAAATAAAACAGGAAGACAAGACATGGAACATGAAGGGAGAAACAAAACAAGATACTTAACGGAGGTGACAGATCATGACAATGCCATGTAATCAGCTCATTTCCCTCACCTGGTTTTTCCCGCCCATCTCCTCACCTGCAGTGCATTTGCTCATTAGTCCCTCTGTGTATATATACTAGCCCATTTTCATTCGCCCCTGCCAGATAGTTTTGTATTAATTTCTCTGCCAAGCACTCCAGTATTTTCTAGTTTGCCTTCTTGTTCTGACCCCGTTTGCCTTTCTTGGACTTTGGATTCCTGCCTGCCCCTTGTTTGCCTGTATTTTGACTGACTACCTGAATCAGAATCAGAATCAGAATCAGAAGAGCTTTATTGCCAAGTACGATTTGCACATACAAGGAATTTGTTCTGGTGTCATTGGCGCATAACAAGCATACAAATTTTTCAAAAGTGAACAGTAAACGTATATATACACAGTATATAAATGTTTTTAAAGATGAAAAAGAGCACTACAGAAAGAGCAGTAAAGAGCAGTACGACTGGGCAGAAGTGAGTAACAGTGCAAAGTGTAATAAGCAATAGTAATGACGTTAATATAACGCATAAAAGGATGTAATGATAATGTGACATGTAGAGGCAGAGGAGGAGTGTGAGGAGTCAGAGTGTCAGGGGGGGTCTCCGGGCCTTGTTGATAAGGCTAGTAGCAGACGGGAAAAAACTGTTCTTGTGGCGTGAGGTTCTGGTCCTGATGGACCGCAGCCTCCTGCCAGAGGGGAGTGACTCAAAGAGTTTCTGTCCGGGGTGGGAGGGATCAGCCATAATCTTTCCTGCACGCCTCAGAGTTCTGGAGGCGTGCAGGTCCTGGAGAGATGGAAGATTGCAGCCGATCACCTTCTCTGCAGACCGAATGACACGCTGCAGTCTGCCCTTGTTCTTGGCCGTGGCAGCAGCGTACCAGATGGTGATGGAGGAGGTGAGGATGGACCATCATTGTCTTTGGCAGGTTGAATTTCTTCAGCTGCCGCAGGAAGTACATCCTCTGCTGGGCTTTTTTGATGAGAGAGCTGATGTTCAGCTCCCACTTGAGGTCCTGGGTGATGATAGTTCCCAGGAAGCGAAAGGAATCCACAGTGTTAACTGTGGAGTCACAGAGGTTGATGGGTGCAGGTGAGGCTGAGTTCTTCCTGAAGTCCACGACCATCTCCACTGTCTTTAGAGCGTTGAGCTCTAGGTTGTTTTGGTTGCACCAAGTGACCAGCTGGTCAACCTCCCACCTGTAGGCGGACTCGTCACCATCAGAGATGAGTCCGATGAGGGTGGTGTCGTCCGCGAACTTCAGGAGCTTGACGGACTGGTGACTGGAGGTGCAGCTGTTTGTGTACAGGGAGAAGAGCAGAGGAGAAAGAACGCAGCCCTGGGGGGATCCGGTGCTGATGACCTGTGAGTCGGAGACATGTTTTCCCAGCTTCACATGCTGCTTCCTGTCAGACAGGAAGTCAGTGATCCACCGGCAGATGGAGTCAGGCACGCTCAGCTGGGAGAGCTTCTCCTGGAGCAGAGCCGGGATGATGGTGTTGAAGGCAGAGCTGAAATCCACAAACAGGATCCTGGCGTAGGTCCTGCAGAGTCCAGGTGCTGGAGGATGTGGTGGAGGGCCAGATTAATTGCATCGTCTACAGACCTGTTGGCTCTGTAGGCAAACTGCAGTGGGTCCAGGAGGGGGTTGGTGATGGCTTTCAGGTGTGAAAGCACAAGACGCTCAAAGGACTTCATAACAACAGAGGTCAGGGCGACGGGTCTGTAGTCATTGAGTCCTGTGGTCCTTGGCTTTTTGGGAACAGGGATTATTGTTGAGGTCTTGAAGCAGGCTGGCACGTGACATGTCTCCAATGAGGTGTTGAAAATGTCTGTGAACACTGGAGACAGCTGATCAGCGCAGTGCTTCAAGCTGGATGAGGAGACAGAATCCGGACCAGCTGCTTTCATGGGATTCTGTTTCCTGAAGAGTTTGTTGACGTCCCTCTCGTGGATGGAAAGAGTCAACACTGAGGTGGGTGGGGAGGTGGAGGGGGGGACCTTTAAGGTGGGCATTGGTGGAGATGCCCAGGCCCCTGCTGAGGTGGGGGAGGTGTAGGTGAAACACTGGAGCTGGGGGAGTTGGGAGGTGTTGTGGGGGATGGTTTCAGGACTGTCCCTCTGTCTTTCAAAGCGGCAGTAGAACTCGTTCAGGTCGTTGGCTAGGCGTTGGTCGTTAAAGGAGTGGGGGGCTTTAGGCTTGTAGTTGGTGATCTGCCTAAGCCCTTTCCAGACAGCCGCAGAGTCGTTGGCTGAGAATTGGTGTTGGCGCTTCTCAGAGTACAGTCGTTTAGCCTCTTTCACCGCCTTGCTAAACTTGTACTTTGCCTCTTTAAATCTGTCTTTGTCTCCACTCCTGAAGGCCTCTTCCTTATCCAACCTTAACCTTCTGAGCTTGGCTGTGAACCAGGGTTTGTCATTGTTGTAACTCACCCTAGTGCATGATGGAATACAGCAGTCCTCACAGAAGCTGATGTATGACGTCACAGCCTCTGTGTACTCATCCAGACTGTTGGTAGCAGTCCTGAATACATCCCAGTCAGTAGAGTCCAAACACGCCTGTAGATCCTCCACAGCCTCACTGGTCCACTTCTTTGATGTCCTCACTACAGGTTTGCAGAGCTTTAGTTTCTGCCTGTAAGCAGGAATCAGGTGGACCATGACGTGGTCAGAGAGTCCCAGTGCAGCACGGGGGACGGCGTGATAAGCATCCCTGACTGTGGTGTAACAGTGATCCAGAATGTTCTCCTCTCTGGTCGGGCATTTAATAAACTGTCTGTACTTGGGGAGTTCGCGAGTGAGGTTTCCTTTGTTAAAGTCGCCTAGGACAATAACTAAAGAGTCCGGGTTGATCCGCTCCACACACAGTATCTGATCGGCGAGCATGCGCTGTGCGTCCTGCACGCTGGCGTGCGGTGGGATGTAAACACCGACCAGAATGAATGAAGCAAACTCACGGGGTGAATAAAAAGGCTTGCAGTTTATGATGAAAGATTCCAGGTCAGGAGAACAGTGCTGCTGAATCACTGTCACGTCGTTGCACCAGCCACTGTTGATGTAAAAACAGATTCCTCCACCTTTGGTTTTGCCGGAAAGTTCCGTGTCTCTGTCCGCTCTGTAGAGTTGGAAGCCTGCCAGCTGCAGCGCAGAGTCCGGTATTAATCCACACAGCCACGTCTCCGTGAAGCACAAAACAGCCGATGAATAGAAGTCCCTGTTTTTTCCCAACAGCAGTTGTAATTCATCCAGTTTATTGGCCAGTGAACGCACATTAGAGAGAAATATTCCCGGTAGCGATGTGCGTAATCCGCGCTGGCGAAGACGCACGAGCGCACCGGCCCGTTTCCCTCTCCTCCGGCGTTTCACTGCGTGGACAAAGGTGAGCACACCTTTGACCATAATGTCCAAAATTTCCAGTGTGGGGAGAAGAAAAGTAGGAAATAAAGAAAAGTAGGAAATAAAGAAAAGTAGGAAATACCTGGTTTTGACTCTGCCTGTTGGACGAAATAAACTACCTTTTCCTCCACGAAATTGCTTGCCTTGTGGTCGTGTTTTTGGGTTCTCCCCTGCCAGTTCCAGCATTCATGACAGAACAATATGGCCACCATGAACCCAGCCGACTCCGAATCACTTCGTAAAGAGTTGAGAGCACAGGCCAATGCTCTTCAGTGCCACGACGTGCAATACCTCCATTTCAGGCGGCCTGCAGGGGATTGCGGCTCGTCATGAGAGGAGATTGGCCAGCATTCAGTAGCTTCTCCAAAGGCTCTGTCTGTTATTCCAGTGCTCAAGGTTCCTGTTGACCATTCCTCGTGCAGTATTCCCTCACTTTTGAACTCTAGCCTTCCACTTTTCCCACCGAGAGGTCCCGGGTGACATATATCGTCTCTTTGCTTGGCAGCAGAGCTAAAGACTGGGGAACCACAGAGTGGGAGAAACAATCTGCCATCTGCTCATCTGTCAAGCTGTTCTCCGACGAGCTACGGAAGGTTTTTGACCACGTCACACCCGGAAGAGAGGTCACTCTGGATTTGTTTAACCTGACATAAGCAGGAAGGTTGGTGTCCAGTTACTCTATCAAGTTCCGTACTGTAGCAACTGGAATAACTTGTTTGACTTTTTTGTCAAAATTTGGTCGACATACTAAATTTTGACTTTTTTGTCACATTTTGGATGACAAACTAAACTATGACTTTTCCGTCAAAATTTGGACGACATACTGAACTATGATTTTTTTTTTCTCATTTTAGACGACATACTAACCTATGACATTTTTGTCAAAATGTGTACGACAGCCTAAACTGACTTTTTAGTCAAAATTTGGTCGACATACTAAATTATGACTTTTTAGTCAAAATTTGGTCGACATTTTAAATTACGACTTTTTTGTCACATTTTGGACGACATACTAAAGTATGACTTGTCAAAATTTGGACAACTTACTAAACTAGGACTTTTTAGTGTCTTTTTATACGACATATCAAACTATGACTTTTTTTCTCAAAATTTGGATGACATACTAAATTATGACTCTTTAGTCAAAATGTGGTCAACATTCTAAATTATGACTTTTTTGTCAAAATTTGGATGACATACTAAACTATGACTTTTTTGTCAAAATTTGGACGACATACTAAACTAGGACTTTTTGTCAAAATTTGGACAACATACTAAACTATGACTTTTTTTGTCAAAATTTGGACAGCATACTAAATGCTGTGTGTCAAGGGGTTGGGATAATTGCTGACTCCATTTTAAGGACATAGAAACCTCTGCACCAGCATCTCTGGCCGTAACTCCACCCCCCGAATGAAAATGAAGTTTTATGAATTTCATTTCAACAGGGAGGGGGCTGGGTAGATAAAACAGGAAGAGTGCACACACACCCACTCCTACCAATTACCATTGTAGAGAATGAGGACCAAGTGAAGACAGAAGCTCCTTGGATCAAGATGAGTCAGTTTGTCCATTTCTGTCCACAGAGACAGATAAAAACGGTGAGGGAGGACAGTTACCATCCTACATCTCTCCCCCTGGTAAACTCTGCTCGGCTGCTTGTCTGTTGGGCGCCACAGCCAGTGCCATTTGGCGCTCATATGGACCCAATTATGTAAGGTGGTACACAGCAGAACAGAGTACAGAAGCCCCTACAGCAAGTGGATATCTTTTTTCTTGTCCCCAAGTGCCCTTTGTCTTCCTGCAGTCCACACCAGCTCACAAACACTGCACAGGCTGGAATCACACCCAAACCAGCCAATCACAATATGAAGAGTTAATCGTGTCTGACAATGGGAGGGAGAGGCCAGCATTGTGTGTGTGTGTGTTGCGTTGCCTGACCAGTGCATGCCCCTGGGCAGTAGTAATATGGACTTTGAGATCTAATAGTTGTGTCTCTTTTGTGGGTGTGAAAGTTGAGAGAAGTCACTGCAGGACTAAAGCGCACACAATTAATGCTGTAGCAGGAGATTTTATGTTTGCTCAACACTCTTTAAAACAATAATATAATAATAATATTAAAAAATATATATATTAGTGTGTTAAAGGCATGAAATGCTGAATGTTTCCTGTATCTAAATATTACTGTCACGTTACACCATTTCTGTTTCTCTCTGGACTGAATGTGAGATGAAAGAAAGACGGCTGAATGTACGTATTCACTCGAGAATTGTTAGACATACTGATGTGCATTTGTCTTTTTTTCTATTTGATTTATATACGGACCCTTCCCGTAAAGAGCAGCAGCATCGTTAGTCCAGTCCATACCCTGGTATTGTTTTGATTGAGAGACCCCTACTGGCAGAAACGACATACTGTGTTTCAATAAATAAATTAATAACTCAGTCAGAAACATGATTCAGGCCTGGCCCTACAGTGTCTTCCTCTGCACTGATGGGTGGTGTGCAAAAATAAACAACACTGCAAAGACATAAAATATGGTCACATTGTGATGAGCCTGCACTTAAACAGGGACGAACCAGAGCAAAGTCATGAGGTTATTTTTAGACACCAGTCTTGGCTTGTTAATGTTGTTCTCCTGCTTCTCCTCTACTGTGTCCTCCTCTCTTTCTTCCTCCTCTTGTCAGTTACAGGGACAGTTTCATTTAAATGGGATGCACAAACCTGGAGATGTGATTCTAGGTGGAATTTTCAGACTTCACTTCTTTCCAGCTTATTCTGATCTGTCTTTTACCTCAGAGCCACAACAGCCTACCTGCTATGGGTAAGTCTGACACGGAAACAGAACATGAGAATTGCTAGCAATTTAACAGATTAGTATGAAACTTAAAGTCATTTTATGGTGTTGATACTGACTTTATTATTTGCAATGTCTAAAGTTTTTTTAAAGTGTTAATACAGTTATTGTATGATGTATTTAAATGGTAAACACTTGTATTGCTTGTATCTTTGTGTCAGTTTTGATGTTATGGGATTCAGACATGCTCAGACCATGGCCTTTGCTATTGATGAGATCAACAAAAACTCCAACCTGCTGCCTAATGTGACTCTGGGATACAGTCTGTATGATAACTGCGTCCAACTAGGAATTGGATTTCGTGCAGCATTGACCTTAGTCAGTGATCAAGAAGAGCAAGTTACATTAGAGAAGAACTGTGTAGGAACTCCTCCAGTCCTAGGGATTGTGGGAGATTCTTCCTCGACTCGTACTATTGCCATATCCACAGTCCTGGGTTTGTACAGAGTGCCTCTGGTAAGTCTTTCAAATCAATCTTGTGTTATAAAATATTGTGGATAAAATTCAAATCTAATCAAATAAAACAGCAAACGCATATTTTTCCTTTTTTTAATTTTTGAATACATTGTCTTTTTTGGGTTTTCTTTGCAGGTGAGTTATTTTGCCACATGTTCCTGCCTGAGTGATCGACAAAAGTTCCCATCTTTCTTTAGGACGATCCCGAGTGATTCTTTTCAGGTGAAAACAAGTCATGTTATGTGTTATTTGCAGAACTGTGTGGTGTCAGATATACAACACTTAAAGACAGTGATTAAACATGAGTCTTTGATGAACCTGTTCAGCAGGATTTCTAGTAAAGATGATTCCAGCCTGTGCACTATTCCCTCTGTTCTGTGTCCACATAGGTGAATGCTATGATTCACATTCTAAAACACTTTGGTTGGACTTGGGCAGGTCTGATCATCAGTGAGGATGATTATGGTTTCAATGCTGCCCGATCCTTTCACGCTGATCTGGGTCCAGCTGGTGGAGTTTGTCTGGCTTACACTGAGAGTTTGCCCTGGGGTTATGACCCTGCTGAAGTGACGAGGGTAGTGGAGGTTGTGAAGAAATCTACAGCTCGAGTGGTGATTGTGTTTGCACATGAGAGTATCATGTTTAACCTCATGAAAGAGGTAGGTGTTGATATTTGCAAAACCACATTAGTTTATGTGAAATTGATGTAAGTTATGATGTTTAACCTCTCACTTGTTCTACCATGTGTATTTTACAACAAAAAAATACACCTGTACACCACGTTGCTTGTGTTTTACACACTTGGAGAAAGTGTTGTGCTTTCTTTGTCCAACAAATGCAGATTTGCAGGTTTGGTGAACAGGTAGCTTTTCTAGCAAGGAATCTTCCAGACAGTTTCAATGAGGCCAAACTCATCACTTTCAGCATATTGATCTTCTGTGCAATGTGGGTGGTCTTTGTTCCTGTTTACCAACTTTTGGTTAAAATATTTACCACATCTTACTTGGTAAAATCTCACTATTTCAATATTACCCACCATTTGGTTGGTCTGCCTCAATTGAGTGGTTTGGCTGCAGACAAAATATGGCGTCTGCAACTCTGTAGATGTCAAGCATGACTAAAGCATTAAGCAATAGTAATTCACTATATTCAGGCATGTAGAGTAGGGTTTGAAGCCTGATAACACTGACCAACTTTGGTACAGAGGTCGGCCACTTTTTCTTTTATTATGTGCATGCTTGTGTATGACTTCAACTGTATGAACTAGATGATACTTGTACTGGTACATAATTGTTGTTTATAATAACTTGGTATAATCCAATGTACAGGTAGTGAGGCAAAATGTGACAGGCTTGCTGTGGATGGCCAGTGAAGCCTGGACATCAGGCACTTCACTCCAAACTCCTCACTTCATGCAGTACCTGGGTGGAACACTGGGCATTGCCATCCGTCGAGGAGAAATACCAGGACTCAGTGACTTCCTGTTAAAAGTGCGTCCTGAACTAAACTACACCACCACCAATGGAAATAGCATGGTGAGAATCTTCAGTCTGATATGGTATTTGCAAAATAAAATAGTGTCATTATCTTTAAAAAAAATCTTTTTCAGGTGAATCAGTTTTGGGAACACACATTTCAGTGTAGATTTGCACCACCTCCAGCAGGTTGGGTGGAAGCTGGAGGAGAATTATGCACTGGACAGGAAGTTATAGAGAATGTGGAGAATGAGTTCTTGGATGTTTCAGACCTCAGGCAAGAGTATAATGTGTATAAAGCTGTGTACGCTCTGGCGTATGCTCTTGATGACATGCTGCAGTGTGAGCCAGGGAGAGGACCTTTCAGCAACAACACCTGTGCTCATTTACAAAGACTGGAGCCATGGCAGGTGAGATATCAGTTTACACTCAAATCTTCTTTTCACCTAATCAATGACATCAGTACCTTGAGTGGAGGGTTTCTTCTCCCCAGAGACAAGTTAAACCACATGAAACAAAATTAAGCACATGGTTTTTCAGCTGCAGTCACAGGCCTGACCACTACTACAGAGAATAAGAGAGGTGGGGTAGTCAGCTGGGGTGACCACCACACAACCCACAAAATTACCATTATTTTAGTGAAAAAACAAACAAACATAAAAATCATTGGCATTTAATGTTACAAAAACATGTTGCCAGCATTACTCACAAACACTCACAATTTCATTTCATATTGTCTCATGACTAAACCATTGTGCTTACCATGTTACGCATCTGCAGAGTGTTCCACTTCCACATGAGCATATATACATATATAGGGTCCTAAGGGTCAGTGTGTTTGAGCTTGACAGTGATTGGACAAATGTGATGAAAATGTCACTACCATGGAAGCTCAGCTTCTCTGGGAGTCAATGGAGCAGTCGGCAATGGTCAATCTAAATTAAAACCCATACCTTTCTATTGCTGCCCACAGCTTGTGGGCATTAATAGAAAGAATAAATGAGTTCCTGTATGGCGGCTGGGCTTGGCCTTAAGAGAAAGAGGCGCCAACATGTTTTAGTTTTTAATTAAATCTCCTAGATGGGCAAAGAGTGCTGACATAATCTCCCATCAACTACCATCTTTAAAAGAGCAACAGATCTCACACCATAAAACACAAGTTATAGCAATAATAATAATAATAATACATTTTATTTAAAGGCGGCTTTCATGACACTCAAGGTTACCTTACAGCTGTAAATTGATATATCAATAACAGCATACAGTTGACAAATTACTTGTTGATGTTTTTTCTGCTACATGCTGTATTCTTATGAATATTAATTTAATATCCAAAGCTTATGTATTACTTGGAAAAAGTCAACTTCATGACAACATTTGGTGATCAAGTGACATTTGATGAAAATGGTGATGCCCTACCTGTATATGACATCATGAACTGGGTGTGGCTCCCTGATGGAAGAACTAAAGTTCAGAGAGTGGGTGAGGTTAAGAGGTCAGCCTTCAAAGGTGAAGAACTCACACTGGACAAAGACAAAATCTTCTGGAACTTTGAATCCAAACAGGTTATTTCTTACTTTTCAGACTTCCATCTCTTTTCCTTAATCATTACAGCTAAATCTAACAGATACTGATGTTTCGCCACACAGCCTCCTCGGTCAGTGTGCAGTGAGAGTTGTCCTCCAGGTACCCGCATGGCCATAAAGAAGGGGGAACCTGAGTGTTGTTTTGACTGTGTCCCTTGTTCTGAAGGAAAGATCAGCAATACAACTGGTGAGTGTAAAGTTTTAAACACCACAGTTCAGAGATGTTGTATAAACATGTTCCTCATCACTTGACCTCTTTTCTCAGACTCCATGGAGTGCACCAGTTGTCCAGAAGATTTCTGGTCCAGCCCCCAGCGTGACCACTGTGTTCCTAAGAAAACAGACTTCCTCTCCTACCATGAGCCTCTGGGTATCTGCTTGACAACCACCTCACTGTTGGGCACATTTATCTGTGTTGTTGTTCTGGGCATCTTCATCCATCATCGCAGCACACCTATAGTTCGTGCCAACAATTCAGAACTCAGTTTCCAGCTCTTGGTATCACTTAAGTTCTGTTTCCTCTGCTCGTTGCTCTTCATTGGACGACCCAAACTTTGGACTTGTCAACTAAGACATGCAGCATTTGGCATAAGCTTTGTGCTTTGTGTCTCATGTATCCTGGTGAAAACCATGGTGGTTCTTGCTGTGTTCAGGGCCTCCAAACCAGGAGGTGAGTCCAGCCTGAAGTGGTTTGGTGCTGTGCAGCAGAGAGGGACAGTTCTGGTTCTGACTTCTGTTCAAGCAGCAATCTGCACTGTCTGGCTTGTCTCTGCTTCACCAGTGCCTCATAAAAACACCCAGTATCACAGTGACAAGATAGTTTATGAGTGTGCAGTTGGGTCCACAGTTGGTTTTGCAGTTTTACTTGGTTATATTGGTTTACTGGCTGTCCTCAGTTGTTTGTTAGCTTTTCTAGCAAGGAATCTTCCAGACAGTTTCAATGAGGCCAAACTCATCACTTTCAGCATGTTGATCTTCTGTGCAGTGTGGGTGGCTTTTGTTCCTGCTTACATCAGCTCACCAGGTAAATATGCAGATGCGGTGGAGGTATTTGCCATCCTGTCCTCCAGTTTTGGACTCTTAGTGGCACTGTTTGGACCCAAATGTTATATAATCCTGTTGAGACCAGAGAGAAACACAAAGAAAGCCATCATGGGTCGAGGCACTGAGTCATAAAAACTTCCTCTGATAAATGTTATCCATATTATTTTTAGCTTGAAGTAATACAAGTACAGAAAAATATGTGGACAAAGACTAAATGCACAACATGAATCAATTTAATTTAATAATTCATGCATTAAGACACGTCATATTTGTCCTCACAACCACTGAGAGATACACTATTATAGGGGAATACTGTTATTGGTTTGAGTTCTGAGGCCTAATAAAAGTTTTTGTATCACTCTCTAAATAAAAGTAATTTTTCTCATTCATCTTTTTTTTTTTATCCAGTCTTTTACAGTGAGGGATATTCATCACGTTAAAGCTGAAACAGACATTGTATTAGCTTAAACGTGTGCATAATGCTGTCTGTGAAGGTTCTCAGTCATGCAGGTCATTGTATCTTCAGAGTTTACTTGTCGGCAAGTCAAGTTGAAAAGGTTTCAATTCTCATCCAAGAAGCTTCTTCTCTTCTGATGGAGGGGTGATAGAATCCACATATTTAGCCTCTGTCAGCTGGTTTCATGTCTAGAGAACATCTATGTTAAACAATCAACATTGTTCACCCCTTGACCCAGGTTCAGGTTTTTAGGTTCACATGAGTAAGGTGTTACATATGGTATTTTCAGTTCAACATGATTCAAATCCAAACTAGCATTTCAGCTCAGTCCAAACAGTAATCTATGTCCATTGTAACACACACAAAAATGTATCACATCATCATTCAAGAGCACTGGGCATGTGTGTGTGCCAATGTAAACAGGAAATTGATTATCGTCCTCTGCAGTTGTTTGCTTACTTTTAGGAAGTTCTACTAATGAGAAACTGCAAGAGAAAAAGGTAACAAATGCATTTACTCAATGACCATTATCAACGTTACAGTCTTAAACTGTTTCAAATGACACAGTGTCACTTTGTTTGTATGATTGTGTTTTGTCTGTTTTGCCTGATGTTTGCTTCATGTTTTTATTAATGCTCAGCATCAGATTTTATTTATTTTATTTGTGTCATTTAAATAAGGTTTAATCTGATAAATGAATAACTCAGTCAGGAATATGAGTCAGGCCCTGCCCCTACAGCTTCTTCCTCTGATGGGTGGTGTGCTAAAAAATAAACAACACTGAAAATACATAAAATGTGACAACAATGTGATGAGCCTGCACTTAAACAGGGACGAACCAGAGCAAAGTCATGAGTTTATTTTTAGACACCAGTCTCCTCTTCTTAATGTTGTTCTACTGCTTCTCCTCTACTGTGTCCTCCTCTCATTCTTCCTCCTCTTGTCAGTTACAAAGACAGTTTCATTTAAATGGGATGCACAAACCTGGAGATGTGATTCTAGGTGGAATTTTCAGACTTCACTTCTATCCAGCTTATCCTGACCTACCTTTTACCTCAGAGCCACAACAGCCTACCTGCTATGGGTGAGTCTATGAGGGAAACAGAACATGAGAATTGTCATTAATTAAACCGATTAGTATGAACTTAAAGTTGTTTTTTGGTGTTGATACTGACTTTATTATTTGCAATGTCTAACGTTGTTAATAAAAAGTGTTAATACAGTTACTGTATGATGTATTTAAATGATAAAAACTTGTATTACTTGTATCTTTGTGTCAGTTTTGATGTTATGGGATTCAGACATGCTCAGACCATGGCCTTTGCTATTGATGAGATCAACAGAAACTCCAACCTGCTGCCTAATGTGACTCTGGGATACAGTCTGTATGATAACTGCGTCCAACTGGGAATTGGATTTCGTGCAGCACTGACCTTAGTCAGTGGTCAAGAAGAGCAAGTTACATTAGAGGAGAACTGTGTAGGAACTCCTCCAGTCCTAGGGATTGTGGGTGAATCCTCCTCGACTCGTACTATTGCCATATCCACAGTCCTGGGTTTGTACAGAGTGCCTCTGGTAAGTCTTTCAAATGAATTTTTATTGTGAATAAAATTCAAATCTGATAAAATAAAACTGCAAACGCATATTTTTCCTTTTTTTAATTTTTGAATTCATTGTCTTTTTTGGGTTTTCTTTGCAGGTGAGTTATTTTGCCACATGTTCCTGCCTGAGTGATCGACAAAAGTTCCCATCTTTCTTTAGGACGATTCCGAGTGATGCTTTTCAGGTAAAAAAAAGTCATGTTATGTGTTATTTCCAGAACTGTGTGGTGTCAGAACACTTAAAGACAGTGATTAAACATGAGTCTTTGATGAACCTGTTAAGCAGGATTTCTAGTAAAGAGGATTCCAGCCTGTGCACTTATCCCTCTGCTCTGTGTCCACATAGGTGAATGCTATGATTCAGATTCTAAAACACTTTGGCTGGACTTGGGCAGGTCTGATCATCGGTGAAGGTGATTATGGTTTCAATGCTGCCCGATCGTTTCACGCTGATCTGGGTCCAGCTGGTGGAGGTTGTCTGGCTTACACTGAGATTTTGCCCTGGGGTTATGACCCTGCTGAAGTGACGAGGGTAGTGGAGGTTGTGAAGAAATCTACAGCTCGAGTGGTGATTGTGTTTGCACATGAGAGTATCATGTTTAACCTCATGAAAGAGGTAGGTGTTGATATTTGCAAAACCACATTAGTTTGTGTGAAATTGATGTAAGTTATGATGTTTAACCTCTCACTTGTTCTACCATGTGTATTTTACAACAAAAAAATACACCTGTACACCACGTTGCTTGTGTTTTACACACTTGGAGAAAGTGTTGTGCTTTC
Source organism: Solea senegalensis (assembly GCF_019176455.1). Classification (NCBI taxonomy): domain Eukaryota; kingdom Metazoa; phylum Chordata; class Actinopteri; order Pleuronectiformes; family Soleidae; genus Solea; species Solea senegalensis. The sequence continues at coordinate 26,412,576 of NC_058028.1, read as the reverse complement.
TTTGTCCAACAAATGCAGATTTGCAGCTTTTGCTTCCTTTCTCTGGATTGTTTATAGGAAGGTGGGAAGGTTTGGTGAACAGGTCCTGGCCCAGGGTTTGACATCTGCTGGTGTTAAGCACTCAGAGTCGTCATCATGTAGAACAGAGCATCACTTTGGAAACCAATTTTGGTTAAAATATTTTCCACATCTTACTTGGTGAAATGTCACAATTTCAATATTACCCACCTTCAATATTGGTTTGCCTGGAGAGAGTGGTTTGGCTGCAGACAAAATATGGCGTCTGCAACTCTGTAGATGTCAAGCATGACTAAAGCAATAAGCAATAGTAATTCACTATATTCAGGCATTTAGAGTAGGGTTTGAAGCCTGATAACACTGACCAACTTTGGTCCAGAGGTCGGCCACTTTTCTCTTATTATGTGCATGCTTGTGTATGACTTCAACTGTATGGACTAGATGATACTTGTACTGGTACATAATTGTTGCTTATAATAACTTGGTATAATCCAATGTACAGGTAGTGAGGCAAAATGTGACAGGCTTGCTGTGGATGGCCAGTGAAGCCTGGACATCAGGCACTTCACTCCAAACTCCTCACTTCATGCAGTACCTGGGTGGAACACTGGGCATTGCCATCCGTCGTGGAGAAATACCAGGACTCAGTGACTTCCTGTTAAAAGTGCGTCCTGAACTAAACTACACCACCACCAATGGAAATAGCATGGTGAGAATCTTCAGTCTGATATGGTACTTGCAAAATAAAATAGTGTCATTATCTTTAAAAAAAAAATCTTTTTCAGGTGAATCAGTTTTGGGAACACACATTTCAGTGTAGATTTGCACCACCTCCAGCGGGTTGGGTGGAAGCTGGAGGAGAATTATGCACTGGACAGGAAGTTATAGAGAATGTGGAGACTGAGTTCTTGGATGTTTCAGACCTCAGGCAGGAGTATAATGTGTATAAGGCTGTGTACGCTCTGGCATATGCTCTTGATGACTTGCTGCAGTGTGAGCCAGGGAGAGGACCTTTCAGCAACAACACCTGTGCTCATTTACAAAGACTGGAGCCATGGCAGGTGAGATATCAGTTTACACTCAAATGTTCTTTTCACCTAATCAATGACATTAGTACCTAGGGTGGAGGTTTTTTTCTCCCCAGAGACAACAGACAGTTAAACCACATGAAACAAACTTAAATGTAAAATTCAGCACTTTTTCAGCTGCAGTCACAGGCCTGACCACTACTGCAGAGAATAAGAGAGGTGGGGTAGTCACACAACCCTCATTACTTACTGTAAGTTACCATTATTTTAGTCAAAAATTTCATTTCATATTGTCTCATGACTAAACCATTGTGCTTACCACGTTGCGCATCTGCAGAGTGTTCCACTTCCACATAAGCATATATACATATATAGGGTCCTAAGGGTCAAGGGTCAGTGTGTTTGAGCTCGACAGTGATTGGACAAATGTGATGAAAATGTCACTTCCATGGAAGCTCAGCTTCTCTGGGAGTCAATGGAACAGTGGGCAATGGTCAATCTAAATTAAAGGGGACATATTATACCCTATTTCTTCAAGTTAAACTAGTTCCCTGGTGTCCTAGTGAACATGTCTGTGACATGCTTTGGTCAAAATACCATAAGGATGAAGCACCATAGCAGTTCAATAACCCTGCCAAAACCGCCCCTTTCAGAAGCTCAGTTTTGTGCCTGGTCCCTTTATATGCAAATGAGACAAAGATGTAGATCGATTTGGTCTAAAACCATATTGACTATCAGTTAGGATCTCATACTTATCACAAAAACTGTCCAATCTGGTGGCAAATATCTTCTCCAAAATTTTAGAAAATTGAGGAAGCAATGAAATTGGCCTGTAGTTGGTGTAAAGATTTCGCTCACTGGCTTTAAATATAGGAACTTCTTCTTCTTCTTTTCCTTTCGGCTGCTCCCTTCAGGGGTCGCCACAGCGAATCAACCTCCTCCATTTAATCCTGTTCTCTGTATCCCCCTCTCTCACACCAACTAACTTCATGTCCTCTTTCACTACATCCATACACCTTCTCTTTGGTCTTCCTCTAGACCTCCTGCCTGGCAGTTCCAGTTGGCTTTAAATATAGGAACGACTTTGGCTATTTTCATTTTATTGGGAAAGGAGCCCAGTTTCAATGACAGGTTACAGATATGTGCTATGGGATCTGCAATAGCTACGATTACTTGTTTAATTAGGATATATCAATGTCATCACAATCCCTTGATGTTTTATTCTTAAAATTACTCACAATGTCAATTATTTCTCTTCTGTATCTCTCAAAAAAATGGTAGCTGGGTTTTTTTTCTTCAAAAAAATGTGAGACACCCTCCCCCTGTGGAGGGATTATCTCATCAGCTAGCTTGGGCCCGACATTTACAAAAAATCTGTTGAAGTCTGCCACTACTTCATTACGGTCTTTAATTATTTCACCATTTTGCTCTTTATGTTGTTTTTATTGGTTTCCAACAATTTGCTGTAATAATCTTTCTTACATTTTCTTATCCGTTAGTTTATTTTTATATGCTTTATATTTAATTTCTTTCTCCTCAGTTCTGTGCTTAATAAATTCTTTATATAAATTATTATTTTTTTTGCAGGCATTCAACAGACCTCTTGTAAACCAGGGGTTATTTGAACGTTTAGATATTTTCTTTGGTTGCTGAATTGGACAGTTTTTATGGTATAAAGTCAAAAACATATTTAGGAATACAACTGAATCAACATCCACTTTTTCGTAAACAGTCCTCCAGTCTTGAGCTGGGTGTCATCTGTTCTTAATCTCCTGTGCATATTTATTTTGCTGCTGTCTACATTCTTGTGTTTACATTCATAGTTTACAAACACCGGCAGATGGTCAGTGATATCGTTTATTAATAATCCACTTTTTTGATTATTGGTCATATTATTAGTGAGAATATTGTCAATCACTGTTACCGAGTGTGTGTGGTACTTGGTTTGGTTATATAAATTCCTATATATTCCTATAAATTCCTCTATTGCAGGTGATTCATTGGGATTTAAGAAATCAATGTTACACATAAAATAACAACCGTCTGCTCGGTGTTTGAAACCATGGCCTCAAACGCATCTTTAAAGCTTTCAAGGCTGGAGTTGGGTGCTCTATAAAGACAGCTAACAATGATATTCTTCATTTTACCCATATCAATTTCAACAGTAATACATTCACAGATGTCATCAATAATAATCATCATACTCTCTAAGATCTTATACTTTAACCTATTGTCCACAAACAATGCAACTCCCCCACCCTTTTTATTTGCTCTATTCACAAAATTAATATGATATCCTTCTAATTCAAAATGGGTCCCTTTGTCTTGGCTAAGCCAGCTTTCAGAAATAGCATTAAATTGCATGGTGTACTGCTGTAGGTAGTCTCTGATCCTATTATTATAATGTGTGTATAGACTCCTACTTTTGAAGTGTATGATTGATATACCTTGCTCAAAGTTGAATTTCTCCTTAAATAGATTTTCATTGTAATAGCAACAATTACTGTTTAAATAATCTAAATTACTTTCTGGGTCTATATCATCTTGTTCCTGCATAATCATTGTTCAGTGTTGTCCCACACAGTCACACTCATCTGAATTTGAGCACATACACATCCAGAGAAATAAATGATGCAACAATTTATCCGGAGAGAATCCAGCAAAAAATTTAAGTTACGGTGGTGTAAAAAACCAGCAAGTGTAGTGGTAAAAAATAAGTCCAATATCTGTCCATAAAAGATATAGTAAATGAATATGAGGATAGCAATGAGTCAAGCATCAGCCTTAACCAAATACAGAAAAACATAGCAAAACTATTCCACTATACTATTCAACTATACCTAATACACCTGCTCACCATCACCAAGCTGGGCTATTCAAGGGCAAAACATTTTTATGCAAAATGTCTGGGCCACCAAAAAATATTCTTGTCGACTATGCAGTTCCATATTTCTCCAAGTCTTTGAGGTCCCGGATTAGCAGGACCTTCGCCTCCTCACCAAGTGAGCCATTTGTGCAAATCCAGATTTTACAGTCCCTTGTCCATGTTGAATGAATTTTCTTTTGTTTCTTTAGTGCCCTCGCATGATTCGCTATCTCAGCAATCCTTTTCGTAAAATGTTTCACACACATACACCTGTGTGCCCTTTAGTTTCCTTCCTTGTTTAAAAAGTTCAGTTTTCTGTTTTCTGTTTACAAATCTCAAAATGATGGTTTGTTCCATTTGCCCATTCCTTTTGGAAAGAGTATGGCAGGCAGCGATACTCTCCTTATGGATGGAGATATAATTTTTGTTTAAGAACTGAATCACCTGTTCCTCCAGCGTCTGTTGTTCTCCCTCAGTCAGGTCCACTCCACTGCTCTCCCCTCGGATGACGTTCGAGTAGGTGCGATGTGTTGTTTTCAGGCCACTAATGATCACATCATCTTTTCGTGTATATTGCTCCAACTTGTCAACTCTTTTCTCAAGCTGTACAATTTTCTTGTCCTTCAGTGCGAGTAGGTTGTTTAGGTTCCTCACATCTTCAACCAGACCATTATTGTCTGTCATTCCATCAATTTTCTTCCCAGACCTTTCAGTGCTTTCTTGATCTCCTCCATTTTAAGTTTGGCTGGTTTTTACACCTTTGACATGTGTTATCAAAAGTGCCCAAAACATCCAAAATAATCACACAAGTTTAGTCTCAATGACTTTGTAAAGCCATAAACTTCACTTAGCTGCTTAGATGTCAAGTCATTTTCTTGATTTTTGATGGATTGTTTGAGCCAAACACTCAGCTCCAGCACAGCCTAACCCAGCCTCAGAGCAACAGATCTCACACCATAAAACACAAGATATAGCAACAACAATAATAATAATACTACATTTTATTTAAAGGCACCTGTCATGACACTCAAGGTTACATTACAGCTGTAAAATGATATATCAATAACAGCATACAGTTGACAAATGACTTGTTGATGTTTTTTCTTCTACATGCTGTATTCTTATGAATATTAATTTAATATCCAAAGCTTATGTATTACTTGGAAAAAGTCAACTTCATGACAACATTTGGTGATCAAGTGACATTTGATGAAAATGGTGATGCCTTACCTGTATATGACATCATGAACTGGGTGTGGCTCCCTGATGGAACAACTAAAGTTCAGAGAGTGGGTGAGGTTAAGAGGTCAGCCTTCAAAGGTGAAGAACTCACACTGGATGAAGACAAAATCTTCTGGAACTTTGAATCCAAACAGGTTATTTCTTACTTTTTCAGACTACCATCTCTTTTCCTTAATCATTATAGCTAAATCTAACAGATACTGATATTTCTCCACACAGCCTCCTCGGTCAGTGTGCAGTGAGAGTTGTCCTCCAGGTACCCGCATGGCCAGAAAGAAGGGGGAACCTGAGTGTTGTTTTGACTGTGTCCCTTGTTCTGAGGGAAAGATCAGCAATACAACAGGTGAGTGTAAGGTTTTAAACACCACCGTTTAGAGATATTGTATAAACATGTATCTCATCACTTTCCCTCTTTTCTCAGACTCCATGGAGTGCACCAGTTGTCCAGAGGATTTCTGGTCCAGCCCCCAGCGTGACCACTGTGTTCCTAAGAAAACAGAGTTCCTCTCCTACCATGAGCCTCTGGGTATCTGCTTGACAACCACCTCACTGTTGGGCACATGTATCTGTGTTGTTGTTCTGGGCATCTTCATCCATCATCGCAGCACACCTATAGTTCGTGCCAACAATTCAGAACTCAGTTTCCAGCTCTTGGTGTCACTTAAGTTCTGTTTCCTCTGCTCGTTGCTCTTCATTGGACGACCCAAACTTTGGACTTGTCAACTAAGACATGCCGCATTTGGCATCAGCTTTGTGCTTTGTGTCTCATGTATCCTGGTGAAAACCATGGTGGTTCTGGCTGTGTTCAGGGCCTCCAAACCAGGAGGTGAGTCCAGTCTGAAGTGGTTTGGTGCTGTGCAGCAGAGAGGGACAGTTCTGGTTCTGACTTCTGTTCAAGCAGCAATCTGCACTGCCTGGCTTATATCTGCTTCACCAGTGCCTCATAAAAACACCCAGTATCACAGTGACAAGATAGTTTATGAGTGTGCAGTTGGGTCCACAGTTGGTTTTGCAGTTTTACTTGGTTATATTGGTTTACTGGCTGTCCTCAGTTGTTTGTTAGCTTTTCTAGCAAGGAATCTTCCAGACAGTTTCAATGAGGCCAAACTCATCACTTTCAGCATGTTGATCTTCTGTGCAGTGTGGGTGGCCTTTGTCCCTGCTTACATCAGCTCACCAGGCAAATATGCAGATGCAGTGGAGGTATTTGCCATCCTGGCCTCCAGTTTCGGCCTCTTGGTGGCACTGTTTGGACCCAAATGTTATATAATCCTGTTGAGACCAGAGAGAAACACAAAGAAAGCCATCATGGGTCGAGGCACAGAGTCATAAAAACTGCCTCTGATGAAAGTAATCCATATTATTTTGTATCATACAATAATATAGGTACAGAAAATGTATGGAGAAAGACTAAACGCACAACATGAATCAGTTTAATTTAATATAATAATATAATAATTTATGCATTATATGTCATATTTGTCTTCACAACCACTGAGAGATATACTGTTCTTGGTTTGAGTTCTGAAGCCTAATAAAAGTTTTTGGATCAATCTCCAAATAAAAGTAATTTTTCTCATTCATCTGTCTGTTGCAGTGAGGGATCTTTTTAAGCCTTAGCCTTAGCCTATTTTGTACGTCTCTGTGTGAAAATTGCACATCCATAATGAAATAGCTCTGCAACCACAAGGTATTTTTGAATACTTTGGGTGTCATAGTAAATGGAACACTTGTGGGATTTGATAAGATGTGTAAATATCAGTACATGTGTTACTGTTGAAGAGTAAATGAAGATGGCACACAAAAAATGTTCCGTTTGCAGTTCTACTGTTTGTTAATGAGGAAACTATTCTTTACATAGCAACATAGACCCTACACCTGTTGCTGTAGTGAGCTACCAAGCTCTTCCTGATTGATTTACAGTCTCCACGTTACCTCAGGGTGTTGTGATCCATATTGACAGTGAACTTAGAATACAGCAGTTAAGAAACTCCCATCAGTTATTACAATGAATGGTAGACTGAGGTCAGGAAATGTATGGGAGTATGGGAGGTGCCGTCAGACACTTTCTCTTTTTTTTTCCTTGCCTGACTTCTTTTACAGCATGTGGGGCAGGACAATCTTCTAGAGCTGTCACCTTCTCTGTATCTACACCTACCCCTTGAGCTGACGCAACATGCACTTGGCCACCACTGCTGAACCACCATTGGGAGGGTGTTGTGGATAAGGGTCGAAACACACAATGAACAATGGGTACCACCTCCTACCAGTCCTCCTGGCCAAGGCTACATTGACTTAAGGTGAATGAAGGAGAGAAGCATCTTAAGATGTACTTGTAGGCTTTCTATTTTGTCATTGTTTAATATGAGGAATTCAGAGGTGAACCAGGATTTTATTTCAGATAAGCAATCGGTAAGGGAGAAGAGTGGGAGTGTGGAATTTGGATTGCTGGATAAATGAAGCAGTGGAAATGGATATTAAATTTGTGGAAAATATTGCCAAGGGGAAGGGGGTAGATGATAAAAAGAAAGGACCCCAGCACTGACCCCTGTGCTGGGGTCAGTGCTTTGCAGCTCTACTAGTGACGGGGGAGGGCTGGGATCTGAATGATTTGAGCTGAATGAAATGAGTGTGGCCCGTGAGATATGAGTGAAACCAGTGCAGGGGGGTGTAAGTGATGCCAATGTAAGAAACTCTATTGTGGAGAATGGAGTGAGAAATTGTGTCAAAGGCTGCACTCACATCAAGGAGGATGAGAATGGTGAGTAATCAACTACCATGAGGAGGTTGTTGGTGATTTTTGTGAGAGCAGTCAACCAGACTGGAATTGTTCAATTTTGAGTTAGGTGCGAGTGGAGTAAAATGGAAACTGTTTTTTTCTGAAATTTTGGAGATAGTTAGAATTGTTTTTATTTTATTTTTTTTGGTTATAGCTGCAGTTTTCAAGAGTGAGGGAACAATTTCAGAGAGGGAAGAGTGGATGATGGCAAAAATGAAGGGGAGGAGAGACAGGAGGCAGGATTTGACTAGAGCTTGGAGGAGGGGGTTGAGCTGACATGTGGAGGGCTTGGATTTACGGATGTGTTCTAAGATTTCAGCAGCAGCAGGGAGGTGGAGAATGGAAAATGGCTGACTGTATGGGAGAAATTCAGAGGAGCGGGTTGAATGATTTGAACTTAAATGCTGGTGGATTTTATGAATTTTCTCATTAAAAAACTGTATTAGGGAGTTACAGGTGAGTGCAGGTGGGGGGTAGGGAGTCTGGGGATTGGAGAAGTTTATTGAGTAGTTCAACATCAACATTCAACAAAGTCCACAGCTCAGTTCACTAAACACATGTTGTACTGTTTTTGACATGAACAGTTAAACTTACTGCATATTACAAGTGGGGCACAGCAGTAGAGGAAGAGGACAAATCGTGGTTCAGGAATACATTCTTTAAGACCAGTGCTATCATGGAGGTCGTAGTGTCAGGGAATTCTCACAGAGGGAGATGGGAGGGAGCGTAAGAGGGAACAAAACATTCAGCTTGCCAACCAGCACCGTCTTCTCGGGTCCCAGTAATCCTCTCAAAACCAATTCCATTTGCAGCTCTACCACTTTCCCAGATTCACCCCCTTACACACACTCCACATCCTTTATGTCCTCCCAATGGTCCAAAAGCCAGTCAGTCCTGTGAGCCCATCACACACAGGTGGTGAAACAGAATGTGACAGGTCTGCTGTGGATGGCCAGTGAAGCCTGGACAACAGCATCCGGACTCCTAACTTCATGCCGTACCTGGGTAGAACACTGGGCATTTCCATTTGTCGAGGAGAAATACCAGGACTTAGGTACTTCCTGTTACAAATACGTCCTGACCTACATCACAACGTTATGGGAATAGTATGGTGAGAGTTGTGTGCAACATCCCTCTGATTTATTGTTTGTGTGAATACTATTTAAAAATTTGTGAATCAGTTTTTGGAACACACATTTCAGTGTAGATTTTCACCACCTCCAGCAGGTTGGGTCCACAGTTGGTTTTGCAGTTTTACTTGGTTATATTGGTTTACTGGCTGTCCTCAGTTTTTTGTTAGTATTTCTAGCAAGGAATCTTCCAGACAGTTTCAATGAGGCAAAACTTATCACTTTCAGCATGTTGATCTTCTGTGCAGTGTCGGTGGCCTTTGCCCCTGCTTACATCAGCTCATCAGGCAAATATGCAGATGAAGTGGAGGTATTTGTTTTCCTGGCCTCCAGTTTTGGCCTCTTGGTAGCGCTGTTTGGATGCAAATGATAATCCTGTTCAGACCAGAGAGAAAAACAAAGAAAGCCATCGTGGGTCCAGAAAATGAATAACCAACAATTTGAGGGAGCAATAATACTATAAATGTAATACTATTTCTCATATAATACAAAATGCAGGTGGAGAATATTCAGATAATTTTGATACCAATATTATTTGATTATAGCAGTGAGTAGTAAAGAAATGTACTTTTTTAAACACTTATTCCTCATCATGCAAATCCTGTCTTATTTCTTGATATACCTCATATCAAAGTGCCTCAAATATAAATGCTATTTTACAATAAATCTTTTGTCCCAAAAATCTATTGCAAAGCACAGTTTGTCATTGAAGTGAAAAAAAATAATAAAAACAACAATAACAATTGATATGATTCAGAAGGTTTGTTATCGATTGGGGTTGCATATGCTTTGTAACATTTTTTGCCACAATCAGATCAGGCTACAGAAAATTGTAGAATGTAGAGATTAACAAAAATATGTTTCTGAATTTCCTTTTACTGGGCCATATAATACTACCCTCCAGCAGAGGGCAGATTTCCTTTGTCTTTGTGTGTGTGTAAAACAGACAGATGGGGTGACAGTAACAACTGTCCTTGGTTTGAGTCCTGAGGCTTGATACGTATTTTGTATCAGTTATTTTTGATGGCTTAAACAAGTGCATATGGTAACATCGACAGCACATTATGCAAATTTACAGCTTTTCATTTTTTTTTGTTTTTTTTTTAACCCGTCCTGCCCAGTACCTAGGACATGTAATATGGTTGACTGCATGCCTTGTGGAGTTGGATAGATTTGCTGTGCGCAGGGTGAGTCTGTGATACTCTGCGGTATTTTTATTTTTATTTATTTGTTTTATGATTATGTGCAGCCGGACCGGACAGGGGGACAGGGAGTGGACAGACAAGGGGAGATCCCCCTCGTCCAGCGATGCCCCCCGGCCACCACAGCCACCCCCACCCAGACCACCAGCCCCAACACGGCCGAGGGATGAGCAGGAGTCGGGCGCCTTGGAGAGTACTCACCACCACCCCCCGCCCCAGTACACCAGGGAATGATTCGGTGGTGTGTGCATGTGTGTGTGATGTGTGATATGGGGTATGTTGGTATATAGTGTGCAGTTAAAATGGAGGGGGAAGATGTGGCACAGCTTTTCAGTTTAAATTCATAGTGAATTGGTCAAAGCAGCGAGTTCTCCATGTCTCACTTCATCTTACTAGCACAATAGTTTGTGCAAAACCTTTTGTACAAAGAAAAGTAAGGGTTTTTACTGTAAGTTCTGTCTACAGCTGGACACACAGAATGCAGAAGTCCACTTTTATCAAAGCTGTAGAAAAATACTAATGTCTCAGATGACTTACAAATAAGTCTCAGATGAGATCAGTTATAGGCCCTGCCCCTACAGCTTCTTTCTCTGCCCTGGTGGGAGGTGTGCAAAAATAAACACTGCAAATATATAAAATGTGGCAACATTGTGATGAGCCTGAACTTAGACAGGGACAAATCAGAGCAAAGTCATGAGGGCATTTTTAGACACTAGCCTCGTCTTCCTAATGTTGTATTTCAGCTTCTCCTCTGCTGTGTCTTCCTCTCTTTATTCCTCCTCTTGTCAGTTACAGGGACAGTTTCATTTAAATGGGATGCACAAAACAGGAAATGTGATACTCGGTGGGATTTTTAAAGTTCATTTCTTTTCTGCTGATCCTGACCTGTCTTTTATCTCAGAGCCACATCAACCTGACTGCTATAGGTGAGTGTGTGAGAGGGAAAAGAACAAAGCTGATGAAAAACAAGTCTATTTTTGATTATGAATTGTGTGAATTTGTCCTTTTTATTTAATTCTGCTTCAGTTGCTATTTATCAGATTTTAATGTTTTTGCAGAATCTGCATGTATGATGTATTTTAACACTTATGTTATATTGTTAGTTTTGATGTTATAGGATTCAGACATGCTCAGACCATGGCCTTTGCTATTGATGAAATCAACAGAAACTCCAACCTGCTGCCTAATGTGACTCTGGGATACAGTCTGTATGATAACTGCATCCAACTAGGAATTTCATTTCGTGCAGCACTGACCTTAGTCAGTGGTCAAGAAGAGCAAGTTACATTAGAGGAGAACTGTATAGGAACTCCGCCAGTCCTAGGGATTGTGGGTGATTCTTCTTCTACACGTACAATTGCAATATCCACAGTCTTGGGTTTGTACAGAGTGCCTCTGGTAAGTTTAAAATTAAAATTTAAAATTTGGCAGGACTGAGTAATCAATCCTGTGATGAAAATGTTCATTTGTTCTTTTTGGTTTTCTTTGCAGGTAAGTTATTTTGCCACATGTTCCTGCCTAAGTGACCGACAAAAGTTTCCATCTTTCTTTAGGACGATCCCAAGTGATGATTTTCAGGTGAAAATGTGTCTGTAAATTGAAAATGCATAAAATGAATCATGTACAAGAATATTAGTGTATAATGGAATGAAATATATCCAATATTTTGTGTGTCATGGCAGAAGTCTCTATTTCATTCTTCACCAGCAGCAGAGTAAAAACTTCCACAACAGTCACCAGTCATGTTATGTGTCTCATTTACAGAGTTGTGTGGTGTCAGATATACAACACTTAAAGACAGTGATTAAACATGAGTCTTTGATGAACTTGTTTAACAGGATTTCTAGTAAAGATGATTCCAGCCTGTTCACTAATCCCTCTGTTCTGTGTCCACATAGGTGAATGCTATGATTCAGATTCTAAAAGGCTTTGGTTGGACTTGGGCAGGTCTGCTCATTAGTGATGATGATTATGGATTCCATGCTGCCCGATCCTTTCACTCTGATCTGGGTCCAGCTGGTGGAGGTTGTCTGGCTTACACAGAGATTTTGCCCTGGGGTGATGACCCTGCTGAACTAAGGAGAATAGTGGATGTGATGAGGAAATCTACAGCTCGGGTGGTGATTGTGTTTGCACATGAGAGTCACATGATTAACCTCATGGAAGAGGTAGGTGTTGTTACATGATTTAATATAACTTGCATACAGCTGCATTCACTGTAAAATTGTTATTTTTGCAAAACCATATTGGTTTGTATCCAATATAATATTTTACAGTTACACTCTTCATCAGGACAAATTACACTTAACTCATGATGATTACTGTATGACACATATGCAGTAAATATTGTGCTTTTTTTTCCAAAATGCAGAGTTACAGCTTTTGGTTTATTTTTCTGGATTTTTTCAAGTTTCTGTGTAACACAGCTGCTAGTCTAGTGGTTGAATTGGCCCCAAAGATAAATAACAACGTACTGCATAAATGTATGTGTGAATGGGTGAACATGACAGTGTCATGCAACGTAAAGACCATTGAAATCATTTACTGTACTACACAGATCATAATGATAATGTAGAACTGGCAACATCTTTGAGATAATACCAGTATGTGTCTAGTCTAACTAGATTCAGTAGTTTAGCTGTATTTGTTAAGGTTCAGGTTTGTCTATGACATGAATTGTGGAAACAGGATGATATTTTAATGGTATAAAAGTATGAATGTAAATACTTGATATAATGCAATGTACAGGTGGTGAGGCAGAATGTGACAGGTCTGCAGTGGATGGCCAGTGAAGCCTGGTCATCAGCAGCTGTGCTCCAGACTCCTCAACTCATGCCGTACCTGGGTGGAACACTGGGCATTGCCATCCGTCGAGGAGAATTGTGGGGGCTCAGGGACTTCTTGTTACAAATACGTCCTGAACTACATCACAACAAAATAGATGGAAATAATATGGTGAGAATTTAAATGTTTAATCTGATTTAAATGAAATAGTGTCATTGTAAAAAACAACAATTGTTTTCAGGTGAATCAGTTTTGGGAACACACATTTCAGTGTAGATTTGCACCACCTCCAGCAGGTTGGGTGGAGGCTGGAGGAGAATTATGCACTGGACAGGAAGTTATAGAGAATGTGGAGAATGAGTTCCTGGATGTTTCAGACCTCAGACCAGAGTATAATGTGTATAAGGCTGTGTATGCTCTGGCGTATGCGCTTGATGACATGCTGCAGTGTGAGCCAGGGAGAGGACCTTTCAGCAACAACACCTGTGCTCATTTACAAAGACTGGAGCCATGGCAGGTGAGATATCAGTTTACACTCAGCTATTCATTTCATTTAATCCACTGCATTTCTTTTAGAGTTGAACAAAGTGTGTATTCATAATTGAGATTATGATAATTTTAATAATTATTGTCTACATTAATGGACAATGTATAATTTAGTGTATTGTATTAGAATTAAAAATATTTAATAGAATAGAATTATAGATGAGAGGATAGTTAATTTACAGATGGGTAATAGAGAAATGTCATATTAGGTCAGAGGAAACAGTATAATTTGGGTAATGTGACAACACTTACAGCAGCTCAGTAAAGGTTTTACCTCAAGATAAATTCATAGTCAATTTTAATGTACATATAATTGGGAGAATACCAAACCAGCTAGGGATGGAATTGTATCATATAAATCACAAGAATAATTTGACTGTGGCAAACTTCCATTACAAGGATAATCAGAGAAAATATTTAATTTGAGTGACTTCAAAATGCTGTCTAGCTTTCTATTTAAATGGCACAATGAGCAGTCATCATCTTTCCAGTCATTATTGTCACTCATTTATCTGCTCAAAACTCCTCCCACAAAACACTGTGAGTTCTGTTTTTGTAAGTTTCTAACATGTTTATTTCACATATTCTGATTCTTTATGTGACATGTTTTTCAAAATGTAAAAAAAAATTTGTAACCAAGTGCACACACATTTTCTCAAAGCTCATTGATACAAAGAAAACTAATGTTCCAGAAATATCACACTACCATTACTAGCCATTGCTTAAAAGAATAAAAAAGAATCTATATAATCTTACAAAAATATGTTATGAACAAAATAAAAATATTTGGTTTACAATTCTAAAAGGAAAAAAAGGGGGTGGGGTAAGTGATTTAATTGTTGTGAGTCATTGAAATAGTTTAAAGCAGATTTTTACATTTATCGTATGAATACTGTGAATCACAACTCTTTTGGTCAGGATAATCTCAAAATGTCCTTTCGTGGGGCGGCGTTAGCTCACTTGGTAGCCGTCCCATGTTGAGTTTATAGTCCTCACTGCAGGCGACCCCGGTTCGAATCCCGCATCGGACGGTCCTTTCCTGCATGTCGTTCCCCCTCTCTGCCTTCCCATTTCCTGTCTCTCTGCACTAAACTATCAATTAAAGGTATTTAAAGCCTAAAAAATATACTTAAAAAAAAAGAAAAGTAATTTCATGTCATCCCAGATTTAAACCTAGCATTGTAGGTTTGTTGTATACCTACGGCACAGCACATGTGCTCCTGTCACAGATCAGCTGCTCAAGCTGAGATGTCAGATGTGTGTCTACACTGTAGTCAATGTGATTTTCATGCATGGTGTTATATTAAATCATGTAACAACACCTACCTCTTCCATGAGAAACATGCAGTTGCTTTAAAAGTTTTTAAATATATAATCAATTCAAAAACAAAAGAATATTTATTAATATAAGGGTTTTTTTGTAATGTAACTGTTTTTTTTGTCTGATCTTTTTTCTAATTAAAATTGAAAATCATTTATGGTCTTATCTTTATTTGTATATGAAGTTCACGCGCCTAATCCTCCAAGAATATCTCTGTCACTCAGTTGTAAAAACCGCCCTCCGCGTAGAAGAAGAGCACGCAGCGACATGCACCTGTTACCCATTGTGCCTATGGGGCTCAGCACTGCCCCCTATCAGTGCGGCAAAGTACTTTCTACTAATGACTTTTTTAAAATAGTTTTTCTTCTTAATTTTGATTTCCAAAGCTTATGTATTACATGGAAAAGGTCAACTTCACCACAACATTTGGTGATCAGGTGTCATTTGATGAAAATGGTGATGCCTTACCTGTATATGACATTATGAACTGGGTGTGGCTCCCTGATGGAAGAACTAAAGTTCAGATAGTGGGTGAGGTTAAGAGGTCAGCCTTCAAGGGTGAAGAACTCACACTGGATGAACACAAAATCTTCTGGAACTTTGAATCCAAACAGGTAATTGATTTTTTGACACCTTGTATGTGGACAAATCCTTACAGATCAGTCTACCAGACACTGATATTTCTCCACACAGCCTCCTCGGTCAGTGTGCAGTGAGAGTTGTCCTCCAGGTACCCGCATGGCCAGAAAGAAGGGGGAACCTGAGTGTTGTTTTGACTGTGTCCCTTGTTCTGAGGGAAAGATCAGCAATACAACTGGTGAGTGTAAAGTTTTAAACACCACAGTTTAGAGATGTTGTATAAACATGTATCTCATCACTTTCCCTCTTTTCTCAGACTCTATGGAGTGCACCAGCTGTCCAGAAGATTTCTGGTCCAGCCCCCAGCGTGACCACTGTGTTCCTAAGAAAACAGAGTTCCTCTCCTACCATGAGCCTCTGGGTATCTGCTTGACAACCACCTCACTGTTGGGCACATTTATCTGTGTTGTTGTTCTAGGCATCTTCATCCATCATCACAGCACACCTATAGTTCGTGCCAACAATTCAGAACTCAGTTTCCAGCTCTTGCTGTCACTTAAATTGTGTTTCCTCTGCTCGTTGCTCTTCATTGGACGACCCAGATTATGGACTTGCCAACTAAGACATGCAGCATTTGGCATCAGCTTTGTGCTTTGTGTCTCATGTATCCTGGTGAAAACCATGGTTGTTCTGGCTGTGTTCAGGGCCTCCAAACCAGGAGGTGAGTCCAGTCTGAAGTGGTTTGGTGCTGTGCAGCAGAGAGGGACAGTTCTGGTTCTGACTTCTGTTCAAGCAGCGATCTGCACTGTCTGGCTTGTCTCTGCTTCACCAGTGCCTCATAAAAACACCCAGTATCACAGTGACAAGATAGTTTATGAGTGTGCAGTTGGGTCCACAGTTGGTTTTGCAGTTTTACTTGGTTATATTGGTTTACTGGCTGTCCTCAGTTGTTTGTTAGCTTTTCTAGCAAGGAATCTTCCAGACAGTTTCAATGAGGCCAAACTCATCACTTTCAGCATGCTGATCTTCTGCGCAGTGTGGGTGGCCTTTGTCCCTGCGTACATCAGCTCACCAGGCAACTATGCAGATGCAGTGGAGGTATTTGCCATTCTGGCCTCCAGCTTTGGCCTCTTGGTGGCACTGTTTGGACCCAAATGTTATATAATCTTGTTGAGACCAGAGAGAAACACAAAGAAAGCCATCATGGGTCGTGGCATTGGATCATAGAAACTGAAAGAGCCCTAATAAATACATTTCCTCTATATAGAATGAGTTAATATATACATATATCAAACTTGATTTAGTGTTTCATATTTTCCAACATGCAATTAGAGTGCAGAACATTTACTCATTTACTCCCGTATTTTACAAATGTGTTAATGTCTTTGTTACTTTTTAATAATGCAAGACAATGCCACTCCTAATGAAACTGTAAGTTACTTTCCCTCTATATAATTATATTTCACTCCAGTTTATCAGAGCCAGGCTCATGCTATTGCTCAAGTGTAAGTGTAGGTCACACTTTAACATGTAGAAGTTGTTTTATTTTTAAAACTGCTCATATGTGTCCTGCATTTTCTGGATGTGATTCTATGTAATGATTGATTGAGAAACAATTAAAGTATATAGTTAATATAGGAATGGATGACTGAGGCTACTCAAAATAATCTTATTTGGAGAAAAGTAGTCCTCTTCAGGTGGTTGAACAAAGCCAGTCCAGGATTTAACCAGTTCAATGTCCACATCTTCACGATACAAATGTTCTATAGGTGTGGTTTACAATCAGAAAATAAACAACCGTGAAAACTTAAATAATTATACAGGCTGAGCGACAATACAATGAGCTCTGAGCATATCATCTGTTATTTGATTTAATAAATTGTTACTTTTATGTGGATAAAAAGGAACGTGCTGTGTCTTTTTCACATGACTACTGTGACAGTGAGAGAGTCAGTGCACAAATGAATACCTTCAATATTGTACTATTATAGTCAATTACAGTGATTGTTTAGACTGACTTTAAAGGCATAGATTGATTGTCTTTTCCCTGTTTGCAGGGTAGTGCCCCGATCAGACCATCATACCAACTTTGTCACAAGTGTACAAAACGTCAGATAGCTTGTGGTAAAATTTAACTTGAACTATTGGAGTTTTGCCTCCTGAATTGTTTGAATTGAACTGATTGGCTAACCTTGCCTAACCAGATTAAACCTTTCTGATGGTGTATTGCTACTGCTAAGCGTGTATTAGCTGTTTCGTGTTCTAAAAGTGAAAACCTAACTTTTTCAGATTTTTGATTGGTTTTTAGATCATCGTAGATACCTGCTGAAATGTTCCCCATGCATAGTCCCAGCCCACAAAGAAAGCTGCGACTATTTATAGGCCATGGGTCAATTCTTCCTACAGGACATACTAGCTAGCCTAATCCTGAAGAAAACTCACCTGAGAAGCACTGTGATGCCATCCTCAAAGCTGAAAACACACTATCCTGGACCTACTTGGACAACTGCTTCTGGAGCCACAGCACAAGGCTCAGCTGTTAGGTGAAGAGCACCAGAACCCTAATCCAGGGTCACCAACCATTATGTAAACCCTGACACGACGGTGTCGCATGCTGAGCTCACCTGGCAAGCCGGCCCAGAACCAGAAGAATAAGGTAAGTATGCCAAGCAGCAACCAAATCTCCACCTCCCAGGTCAGGTGGGGAAGAAAAGTGACTGTGTCTTTTGTCACAGTCACATATAGTGACAAACTTTAAGTCAGTGCATGAATTCATACCTTCAATACTGTTTAATTGGGATATCCTTTGATATTATAGTCAATTACAGTGATTGTTTAGATTGACTTTAAAGCAATAGATTGATTGTCTTTCCCTTAAGTAAATAATTATTAAAATAATCCTATAATTGTTTTTTTGTTTTTACAATTAAATTATTACTGCTAACTGTTGTACCCCAACAGATGATAACATTAGGGTAACCTTACAGCACCTACTATTAAGAAATGTAGGGAGTTAACCAGTTTCCTTTACATCTGCCCAGAATACCCATATTGAGCTTATGGCCTCTTATACATACCTTGGTATCATTAATGAATGAATGAAAGCCTTTCCTTTAAACCTCACATTTACTATATCTTAGAGAAATAGCAATTGAACATGGGTTTCTTCTTTAGAAACAAATCCTGTTTCTCTTTTAATGCTAGGAAACGGCCTTGTTGCCACAGTCTTCTTCATCTTGATTATGGAGATATCATTTACATGAATGCCACTGCTCAATTTCTTCTCTTGTTGGATACCGTCTATCATGGTGCGCTAAGATTCATTACAGTGCTGTAGGCCCCTCACACACTATTGCACTCTACTCTCTTGTCAGCTAGTCATCATTGTCCATGCGCTGCCTCTGTCCCCTCTGTCTGCACAGAGCTTGGCAAAAGGGTTTTTTCCTGTCTTGCTTGATTCCCTGAGCGGATTTTAATTATCTCTTGAAAATTAGACCACATGTCTCAATGAGATAACCTGCATAAATAAAGGTTACATTTTAAAAAAAACAATGTATGTACACCAAACAAGGAGGAAGAAAAGGAAACTACTGCAGCGCAAATTAAGTTAACTTGGATGCTCTGCACTAATTAACAACAGGGGTGTTACAAAAGTGGACCATTAAGATAAGATAAGATAAGATAGTCCAGACAGTAAAGATAAAGATAATAAGTAATAAACATGCATTACCAAAAACGAAAATTACAATATACTAAGACAGGGGTTTTGAACCGGTGCCCAGCTTGAAAGAGTTCCTGTGTGTCGCCGAATGTGTGCATTGCTGACTGAAATACATCTTCTGCCTCCATTTATCTGTTCACTACAGTGTGTTGGATTCATGTTAAAGTGTATTTAAAGACATTTCAATTTGTGGAAAAAATTGCGGGGGAATATAAAAAAAATATCTAATCAAACAAAACTTTTGTGACCCCCCTGCAGTACCTGCAGACCCCCTGTTGAAGACCTCCGTACTAAGATATTAACACTTAGGCTATAAAACAGTTAAAGATAGAATGTTGAATGTAAATTATAGAAAGCAGAATGGACTTGAAATTTACAGTATAAATATGTATAGGTATATTGCACATGTAATTTACAGTATGTTGTACATGTAATTTACAGTATATTGCACATGTAATTTACAGTATATTGCACATGGAAGGGAGGAATGAGGAGCCTGGTAATGTGTGGTCTACTGGGAGCAGTGCTTGTTGTACAGTCTAACAGCTGCAGGAAGGAACGACCTATGATACCGCTCCTTCGGACATTTAGGATGTTTCAGTCTGTTACTGAAGGAGCTGCCCAGTGCTGTGACGGTGTCCTGCAGGGGGTGGGAGAGATTGTCCATCAGAGATAATGAAGAGCTTGTTAGCCATTCTCCTCTCTCCCACCACCTCCACTGGGTCAAGGGGACATCCAAGGACAGAGCTGGCTTTTTTAATCAGTCTGTCCAGCCTCTTCCTGTCCGCAGCTTTGATACTACTGCCCCAGCAGACCACTCCATAAAAAATGGCTGATGCCACTACCAAGTCATAGAAGGTCTTAAGGAGTTCTCCCTGCACCCCAAAAAACCTTAGTCTCCTCAACAGGTAGAGTCTACTCTGACCCTTCCTGTAGAGCACAGCAGCATCATCAGACCAGTCCAGTTTATTGTTTATGTGAAAACCCAGGTATTTGTAAGATGTTACCATCTCAATGTCCATGTCCTGGATGTTCACCGGTGTTGGAGGAGAGTGTCGTCTCCTGCAGAAATCCACCACCAGTTCCTTAGTTTTCCCCACGTTGATCTGGAGGCGGTTTTGCAGGGACCAGTCCACAAAGTTCTGGACAAGTTCCCTGTACTCCTTGTCATCATCATCTGTGATGCCGACAAATGCAGAGTCATCAGAGAACTTTTGGAGGTGACAGGAGGGGGAGCAGTAGGAGAAGTCTGCAGTGTACAGGGTGAAGAGGAATGGAGCCAGAACCGTTCCCTGTGGAGCCCCTGTACTGCAGACAGCCAATAGAACAGATAATAGAACCGTTCCCTGTGGAGCCCCTGTACTGCAGACAGCCATGTCGGATACACAATCCCGAGTCAACAAAAGATGGCGGCGTGTGTGGACGCAGCGGCCCCTCCACTCTCCCGAATGCAGTGTTTTGTTTGTTTAATATGTGTTTGTCCGACAGTTTGTCGTGTTCGTCTTGTCTGTATACGTCGGAATATCAGTACAGTCGACAGGCTCTGCTAGACATCTGCAAGAGCAATACTCATAAAGTTTTGGACATTGACAGAGACACACTACTGGAGCTCGGATTACTTCGCCTGCCTGCGACCGCACCAGACTCGACTCTGAAACATCGGAACGGTGTGCGAGGAAGCAGAAGAGGGGCAAACACGGAGGTATCCGGGCTCGTATCCGGGCTCGCAGCTGGTGGAGCAGTCCACCAGCTGCTGAGGGCCAGAGACAAAGCCTTCAGAGCTGGGGATGAAAATGGCCTGAGAACAATGAGAGCCAACCTGTCCCGTGGCATCAGGAAAACGAAACAGGACTATACAAAGATAAACTATATAAAGATAACCTGCCACTTCAAAGACAGCAGAGACATGTGGAGCCCGTGGCAGGGCATTCAGACCATTACGGACTACAAGCCTGCGCCACAGATCTGTGATGACAACATCTCTCTGCTCAACAACCTCAACAGCTTCTTCGCACGGTTTGAAGCTACAACCAATACAAGCTGAAACTACACCCCTCCCCCCCACGATCAGGCTCTGTGCCTGTCTGCTGTTAGTGTGAAGAGATCACTCTCCACCATCAAACCCCGCAAAGCAACAGGCCCATACAACATCCCAGGACATGTGCTGAAGGACTTTGCAGAGGAGCTTAAGGAAGTCTTCACAGAGATCTTTAACACTTCTCTGAGTCAAGCTGCTGTCCCATCACACCATCGGCCACCATCATCATCCCTGTGCCAAAGAAACCTGCTCCATCCTGCTTCAATGACTATCACCCTGTGGCACTGGGTGATCCATTACATGTCCATTACACAGCAAAAGTGGGTGTCAACAGTGAACCATCTTTTTCAATCAAAACAAGCACATATCACTTCCGGTTAGCAGCCTGATGGGATAGACGTGCACGCCAGAGCTCCCGACTTTTTTGTCTTCCTACATGGTCACTTGACCATATTTATTCTACCTTGTCCATACCATACTTATCGTATAAGGTTCGGGGGGAACCATGTCAAAGAAATCTAGGAGGGAGGAGCAAGGGCGAGAGGATTCTAGTGTCACTAGTTCGATCTCGGCATTGCTAACGGAGCAGCTAGATGCGGTACAAGCCACGGTAAATGACCACCAGCAACACATCGATAAATTGGAGCATTTTGCGAACCATGTCGGGGATGTGGAGCCTAGACTGACTGCTTTGGCCTCAGAGAATACTGAGCTAAAAGCTAAGCGAATGGATCTCGACGGGAGAGGCCATTGCAACAATATACGTATCATCGGTCTCCCTGAAAACATAGAGGGCTCTCAACCGACTGCTTTTCGATGTGTTTCGTCCTGATGTTCTGATGTCCAGGCCCACCGTACCCTAGCAGCTAAGTCAGGACCATCAGGGAGACCACGGGCCGTGCTCGTCTGCTTTCACCGATTCCAAACCAGGGAGCAAGTGGTTCGTACGGCTCGGAAAATACGGGGAAAGCTGAAATACGGTGATCAGCCCATCCACATCTTCGAGGACTACCTGCCCTCCGCTATCCTGCTAAGCTCTCCATTGTGACCAAAGATGGATCGAAAAAGTTTCTCTCCTCGGTGAAAGAAGAAACGGACTTTGTTGCAACACACCACCAGGGCACACAGTCTGCCGGTAACTGATGTTTTATTCAGCTGTTAAATCCATATGTTTCAGTCTCTACTTTTTTGCCAGTGAGGCAGTCTTTATAGTTTTATCTGTCTTCTAAGCTAATGCTAGCTCTGCTTAGTGGGTGCTTACTACCGATCGAAATTGTGTTCTGAATGGAGTTTCTTTTTGTTCTCAGGTTCTTCTGGTTACCAATTTTGTCCTGATAATCTGATATGCTGTGTTTTAAACTTGGAAAGCCTTAATAAAGTGCCTTGTCAAAATGGATTTATATAACCACTTACTTATTTTTCATTGAGCTCATGCCTATGTTCCTCTGTGCGCGCAGCTTCCTCTGCCTTTGTCGAACATGTCCTGTTGTCCAATTGTTGCTATTTCATTAAAGATATGGTGTCAGTTTAAAAAGGTTTTTGGCCTCTCGGCTCCATCTGCTCTGACCTCCATATACAGAAATTGTGCCTTTGAGCCATTTATGTCAGACTCGGCATTCTGGATCTGGCATGACAATGGCGTGAAGTCAGTTAATGATTTGTATTCAGACAAGGTATTTTCTTCTTATACACAACTTTTAACGAAGTATGACCTCCCACAACGTTATCTTTTTTGTTTTTTTCAGGTCCGTGACTATGTCAAAAAACTATTTCCCTACTTCCCCAGTCGCCCCCCAGAAACCTTAATTGACTCTCTTTTAAAGACAGATCTGACTGCTAAGGGATGCGTTTCCCTCTTATGTAGGTCTTTTTGGTCCCCAACCTCCACTTTCCTTACTGCTGTTAAAAGCGTGTGGGAGGAGAGTCTCAATATTAAAAAATAAGTAGTACCGTGCGTGGTTCTGAACGGGTTCGAGCCGACCCGCGCGAGTCGCCGTGTGCCATGCCTCCTCGCGTGCCACGCGCTCTCACCCGTTCATTCACCGCGCACGGTACTAGTTATTTTCAGTACTAGTAATTTTCAGCGGCGTCCCCACGCATGTCGTTACAAATTTCGGGCGGATCGGGCAACGTATGGCAAAGTTATAGGGCACTTCCTGTTTAAAATGGCAGACTTCCTGTTCGGTCAAATGCGTGTCCGTAAACATGTTCAGGAAAGTTCCCTTCAAGTTTTGTGCAGATCGGACAATCTTAGAGTTCACTTCCTGTTTCAGACATTCCACTTCCTGTTGGGAGGTCATCTTTCGCAGACATGCTCAGGACAGGTCCCTGGTGTCACATATAAGGTTTTGTGCAATTCGGACAACGTATGGCAAAGTTAGAGGGCACTTCCTGTTTAAAATGGCCAACTTCCTGTTCAGTCAATGGCGTCTCCGTAAACATATTCAGGGAAGGTCCCGTAACTCACATATAAGGTTTCGTGCAAATCGGACAACGTACGACAAAGTTAGAGGGCACTTCCTGTTTAAAATGGCCGACTTCCTGTTCGTCTCCGTAAACATGTTCAGGGAAGGTCCCGTAACTCACATATCTAGTTTTGTGTCAATCGGACAATGTAAGACTTTACTTTCTGTTTCGGGCGTTCCACTTCCTGTAGGGAGGTGACCTTTTACGGACATGTTCAGGAAGGGTCTGGGGTCCCACACTAAGTTTCAAGTGGATACAACAATCCCTGTTGGAGCAGCATCAAAAACTATAAATGTAATTCTGTCAGCTGTCACCAGGGGGCACTGTTTTCGAAATTGAATATTTTCATATGAACGTCTTCAGTTCATATGAAAATGACTATCATCAATCCTAGCAAGTTTGGTTCAGATCGAACCAGGATTGGCGAAGTTGTAGCAGTTTGATTTTTTGTCCCAAAAATCCGACTTTGCGTCGTTGCCATGGCAACACCGTTAAATGATTTGTCGTCATATTGATCACGCATCATCTACCATGTGTTTTGACTGTTGTCACTAATTTTGAGTGCGGTACGATTATCTGTGTAAAAGTTATTCCCAAAATCATAAAAAAACTTTTTTTTGGTGTATTTTCTTTCACCACAAGAAGGCGCTGTTTTCAAACTTCACCATTTTTTCATAGACCTCTTCAGCCATGGCCCATCATCAATCATAGCAAGTTTGGTTTGGATCGGACCTTCCATCGCAAAGTTATAAGAGTTTTGTTTTTCTGATGCGAAACATCAGAATCATCACAAACTTTGCCGCCCCCTATCTCGTGCGCCGTGTTGCTAGAATTATAATAGGTCCTCGCACACTGTGTGATTCTTGCAACCTTGTTGCTCGAACCCTAATGGTGGGTGGTGGGTGGTTAGGGATGCGACATTCAGATGTGATGATTTATGCTCATAATGTTTTTGTTTTTTTATTAGTAGCACTGTACATTACACTGTCTGTCAAATGATTCAAAATGCTCTACAAATAAAGTTGGAAAAAAAAAACAAGCACAGTTGGGACATGCGGTCCTTGCAGGGTCTGGGGTGGATGATGGCACTTGTCAGGTGAACCATAGTGAATTCACACTTTGCAGTTAAGTTTCAGTTAAACAGTCACAACTGGTTACAGTTACAGAAAGTTTGCAGTAATAGGGAAGAAATTAGTCGAATTTGCGTTATTGTTGGGTATGACATATTGTGAATTCCTGGGAGGACTGTCAGGTGAGATTAATTGTTGATCCTGCACCTAGAGCTTCACTTCCTCCTGCACTGATGGGTGGTGATACAAGATTAATCCACATGGGGCCTACTACAAATCAAGATGACCACACTCAGAAAAGGAGAAGAACCCAAGGAAAGTCATGAGGGCGTTGTTAGACACCAGTCTTACCTTCCTAATGCTGTATTTCTGCTTCTCCTCTGCTGTGTCCTCCTCTCTTTATTCCTCCTCTTGTCATGCACAGGGACCGTTTTATTTAAATGGGATGCACAAAACAGGAGATGTGATTCTAGGTGGGATTTTTAAAGTTCACTTCTTTTCTGCTGATCCTGACCTGTCTTTTATCTCAGAGCCACAACAGCCTGACTGCTATAGGTAAGTGTGTAAGGGGGAAAAGAACAAAGCTGATGAAAAACAAGTTTTGATCATGAAATATGTGGAATGGTCCTTTTTATTCAGGTTAATTTATATTGTACTTTTCATCTTTTTTTTCATCTTTTTCATCAATTTTTATTTAACTCTGCTTCAGTTTCTGCTATTTATCAGACTTCAATGTTTTTGCAGAATCTGCATGTGTTACTATGGGATGTAGTTTAACACTTATGTCATATTGTTAGCTTTGATATTAGAGGATTCAAGCTGGCTCAGACCATGGCCTTTGCTATTGATGAGATCAACAGAAACTCCAACCTGCTGCCTAATGTGACACTGGGATACAGTCTGTATGATAACTGCCTTCAACTAGGAATTGGATTTCGTGCAGCACTGACCTTAGTCAGTGGTCAAGAAGAGCAAGTTATATTGGAGGAGAACTGTGTAGGAACTCCTCCAGTCCTAGGGATTGTGGGAGATTCTTCTTCTACACGTACTATTGCAATATCCACAGTCTTAGGTTTATACAGAGTGCCTCTGGTAAGTTTTTAAGTTGTTCAACTTCATTGTTATTGTGATTTAATTTAAAATTTGGCAAAGTTGTCAAGACTGAGTAATCAATCTTTTTGGTTTCTTTGCAGGTAAGTTATTTTGCCACATGTTCCTGCCTGAGTGACCGACAAAACTTTCCATCTTTCTTTAGGACGATCCCGAGTGATGATTTTCAGGTGAAAATGTATCTGTGAATTAAAAATGCATAAAATTAATCATGTACATGAGTGTATAATGGAATGAACTATGACCAATATTTTATGTATCACCAGTCATGTTATGTGTCAGATATACAACACTTAAAGACAATGATTAAACATGAGTCTTTGATGAATCTGTTCAACAGAATTTCTAGTAAAGATGATTCCAACCTGTGCACTAATCCCTCTGCTCTGTGTCCACATAGGTGAATGCTATGATTCAGATTCTAAAACACTTTGGTTGGACTTGGGCAGGTCTAATTATCAGTGATGATGATTATGGAGTCCACGCTGCCCGATCCTTTCACTCTGATCTGGGTCCAGCTGGTGGAGGTTGTCTGGCATACACAGAGATTTTGCCCTGGGGTGATGACCCTGCTGAACTAAGCAGAATAGTGGATGTAATGAGGAAATCTACAGCTCGAGTGGTGATTGTGTTTGCACATAAGAGTCACATGATTAACCTCATGGAAGAGGTAGGTGTTGTTACATGATTTAATATTAATTGCATAGAGCTGCTTTGACTGTAAAACAAATATGAAAAATAAGCAGTATGAATTTATATACTTGTTATAATGTAATGTACAGGTGGTGAGGCAAAATGTGACAGGTCTGCAGTGGATGGCCAGTGAAGCCTGGACATCAGCTGCTGTGCTTCAAACTCCTCACCTCATGCCGTACCTGGGAGGAACACTGGGCATCGCCATCCGTCGAGGAGAAATGCCAGGGTTCAGGGACTTCCTGCTACAAATACGTCCTGACCGACATCACAACAATAGAACTGGAAATAATGTGGTAAGAATTTAAATGTTCAATCTGATTAAAAAAAAGAAATTAAATAGTGTCAGTGTAAAAAAACAACAATAATTGTTTTCAGGTGAATCAGTTTTGGGAACACACATTTCAGTGTAGATTTGCACCACCTCCAGCAGGTTGGGTGGAAGCTGGAGGAGAATTATGCACTGGACAGGAAGTTATAGAGAATGTGGAGAATGAGTTCCTGGATGTTTCAGACCTCAGACCAGAGTATAATGTGTATAAGGCTGTGTATGCTCTGGCGTATGCTCTTGATGACATGCTGCAGTGTCAGCCAGGGAGAGGACCTTTCAGCAACAACACCTGTGCTCATTTACAAAGACTGGAGCCATGGCAGGTGAGATATCAGTTTACACTCAAGTCTTTTACTTTGACTTAATCCACTGTGTTTCTTTTAGAGTTGAGCAAAGTGTGTATTATTAATTGATTATGAGATTATGATAATTTCAATACAATTTAATAATTTTCTACACTTATGGAGAATAGATAATTGAGTGTATTGTATTCGAATGAAATATAAATAATATTTAACAGAATAGAATTATAGATGTTCCTCTTTGAACCGCCACCTTATCATGGAGGAGGAGTTTGAGTGCCCTAATGATCCAAGGAGCTATGTTGTCTGGGTCATTTTGCCCCTGGTAGGGTGTCCCTTGGCAACTTGGTCCTGGGTGAAGGGCCAGACAAAGAGCAGATAAGAAGACCCAACATGAACAGGACATCTGAGAGCCAGTGTACCTGGCTCAGAGGGCTACCGGGGTCCCACCCTGAAGCCAGGCCTGTGGTTGGAGCCCGAAACACCCTTGTTGTTACATGGGCTCATCCCCCTGCGGATCCACCAACTACAGGAGGAACATGAAGGGTCCTGTGTATTGTGGATCGGGTAGCAGACCAAGGCGGGAGCCTTGGCGGTCCAATGCTCAATTACAACTGGCAATCAGAACGTGGAACGTCACCTCTCTGGCAGGAAAGGAGCTAGAGCTTGTGAAAGACGTTGTGAAAGACCGACTAGATATAGTCAGCCTCAATTTGACTCATAGCATTGGCTCTGGAACCCAAGTCCTTGAGAGGGGTTTGACTCTCTTCTTTGCAGGAGTTGTGGTGGTACTGGAGAGGAGGGTCTGGTTAGTGGATGAACTCCGGATTGCGGAGGAGCAGTGTGGTGTTTCTTCTGGCCAGGGAAGCGTGGACCAGTTCTTTACCCTTGCTAGGGTGCTGGAGGGGGCATGGGAGTTTGTCCAACCTGTCCACATGTATTTTTTGGATCTGGGGAAGGCTTCTGAACGTGTCCATAGGGGCATCCTGCGGGGTGTGCTCTGGGAGTATACGGTGGATCGCCATTAAGGGCCATTCAGTCCCTGTGCCGAAGGAGTGCGAGTCTGCTTTGCGTAGCCGGCAGTAAGTCAGACCTGTTCCTGGTTAGGATGCCTCCTGGAAGCCTCCCCGGGGAGGTGTTTCAGGCATGTCCTTCCGGAAGGAGACCCCGGGGTAGACCCAGTACACAATGGGGATTATATCTCTCAGCTGGACTGGGAACGCCTTGGAATTCCCCCAGAGGAGCTTGTAAAAGTGGCCAGGGAGAGGGCTGTCTGGGTTTCCTTGCAAGGGCTGCTGCCCCCGCAATCCAGATAAGCATAAGACAACGAAACGGAATGGAACAAATTATAGATGAGAGGATAATTAATTTACAGATGGGTAATAGGGCAATGTATTAGGTAATATTAGAAACAGTATAATTTGGGTAATGTGACTTAAAATATATATATATATATATATATATACATATATACACACATGCTGTCTAGCTGATTTCTATTTAAGTGGCACAATGAGCAGTCATCTTTCCAGTAATTACAGTCACTCATTTATCTGCTCAAACCACTTCCCACAAAACACTGCAAGTTCTGTGTCAGGCATGTAAGTGCAGCTCATACTGTAACAGGTGGTGTTTTTATCCAATTGCATCACACACAGGCAAGCTTAGTTCTTAGATTTTATTGCAACGAAAGGCAAAACCACAGTTCAGGCTCTTGCCAGGCAACGGTGCCGTTTAGGGGCAGGCTTGGGGGAAAGTCGAGATGTGCAAAGTCCAAAACCAAGGTAAACAATCCAACCAGGCCTCCAAAACAAAGAGGTCACACAGGATAAAAAGTCAGGCATAAGAAGAGCAAAGAACAATCTGGCAGAGAGTTAATGAACTGTAGAAGTGTATATACTGGCGCTTGATGAGTGGGAGAGTAGTGGTACACAGGTGAGCTGAGTTGGCTGATGAGGTGAGCGTGGCTATCAGACAGGGAGGTGTGAGTGGAAAAGAACTGGAAGGTGAGGCATGAAGCAGAACTGTGACACATACTGTATGTCACAGTAGTGTGAATGGTTTGACCAATTTGTGTGATAAGAAAGAATAAATCAGTACTGCAACCGCCCAAATGACAATGGCTAATATTGTCCATCTTGTATCTCAGAGCAGGAGAAGCAGATATATTTCAAAAATGATCAGTAATTAGCTCTATTTGTTGCTTTACCTTTTGCAAAACTGTTGATGCTGATTTATACCACCCACCTGTGGGAGAACCCTGAAAATTATTATTCAATAATATTGCTTTAGAAGGAAATGCTTTCTTTGAAATGTTAATGACTTTTTTAAAATATGTTTTCTTCTTTTTAATTTTAATTTCCAAAGCTTATGTATTACATGGAAAAAGTCAACTTCACCACAACATTTGGTGATCAAGTGTCGTTTGATGAAAATGGTGATGCCTCACCTGTATATGACATTATGAACTGGGTGTGGCTCCCTGATGGAAGAACTAAAGTTCAGATTGTTGGTGAGGTTAAGAGGTCAGCCTTCAAGGGTGAAGAACTCACACTGGATGAAGACAAAATCGCCTGGAACTTTGAATCCAAACAGGTAATTGATTTCCTGACACCTACATGGACAAGTCCTTACAGATGAGTCTACCAAACACTGATATTTCTGCACACAGCCTCCTCGGTCAGTGTGCAGTGAGAGTTGTCCTCCAGGTACCCGCATGGCCAGAAAGAAGGGGGAATCTGAGTGTTGTTTTGACTGTGTCCCTTGTTCTGAAGGAAAGATCAGCAATACAACTGGTGAGTGTAACGTTTTAAACACCACAGTTCAGAGATGTTGTATAAACATGTTTCTTATCACTTTCTCTCTTTTCTCAGACTCGATGGAGTGCACCAGCTGTCCAGAAGATTTCTGGTCCAGCCCCCAGCGTGACCACTGTGTTCCTAAGAAAACAGAGTTCCTTTCCTACCATGAGCCTCTGGGTATCTGCTTGACAACCACCTCACTGTTGGGTACATTTATCTGTGTTGTTGTTCTGGGCATCTTCATCCATCATCACAGCACACCTATAGTTCGTGCCAACAATTCAGAACTCAGTTTCCAGCTCTTGGTGTCACTTAAGTTCTGTTTCCTCTGCTCGTTGCTCTTCATTGGACGGCCCAGATTATGGACTTGCCAACTAAGACATGCAGCATTTGGCATCAGCTTTGTGCTTTGTGTCTCATGTATTCTGGTGAAAACCATGGTGGTTCTGGCTGTGTTCAGGGCCTCCAAACCAGGAGGTGAGTCCAGTCTGAAGTGGTTTGGTGCTGTGCAGCAGAGAGGGACAGTTCTGGTTCTGACTTCTGTTCAAGCAGCAATCTGCACTGCCTGGCTTGTCTCTGCTTCACCAGTGCCTAATAAAAACACCCAGTATCACAGTGACAAGATAGTTTATGAGTGTGCAGTTGGGTCCACAGTTGGTTTTGCAGTTTTACTTGGTTATATTGGTTTACTGGCTGTCCTCAGTTGTTTGTTAGCTTTCCTTGCAAGGAATCTTCCAGACAGTTTCAATGAGGCCAAACTCATCACTTTCAGCATGTTGATCTTCTGTGCAGTGTGGGTGGCCTTTGTCCCTGCTTATATCAGCTCACCTGGCAAATATGCAGATGCAGTGGAGGTATTTGCCATCCTGGCCTCCAGTTTTGGCATCTTGGTGGCACTGTTTGGACCCAAATGTTATATAATCCTGTTGAGACCAGAGAGAAACACAAAGAAAGCCATCATGGGTCGAGGCATTGGGTCATAAAAACTGCAAGGAACAGAATGTGTCAATTCTAGCTACCTTCTACATACAAAATACTGGTAGAACAATACTTCTATCAAGAAAGAGGGTTTATGTTAAATGAATGTTTTTTATCTAATATATTCATGATCACTAAAAAATTACCCTTTTTCAGTAACTATAAAAATTACAGGACACTTTTCTTCAAATTCCTTAAAGTCTATGAGTAAACGTCAGCTCCCTAATTTGTTAACACTGCAGATATTGACAACAGAATGTCAGCTGTTGCACTATTGGCTACTCTACTTTACAATCGTTATGGCAACAAATTAGAAGATTAGAATTAGCATTGGAGTGTCTTTTTTATCACAGTTAACAGTGCACACAGTGAGAGCTACACAACAGGAAGTCAAAACACATGTCACCAAGCAATCAAATACACCAAACAGACAACAATAGGTAACATCACAGTGAGTAAAAAACATAATAACAAAGAAAGCAGTTTAAAAAAACATTCAAACTCACCGTTGTTTTTAAGTACAATCTGTCAGCCTTTGTCAATGTTGAACTGTGACTCAGGAGCGAGTCTGCATGCAAAATGTGCATGTGTAACGTGCAGGAATTTCCCGTGCACCTCCTCTCCTAAAAAAAATAAATAAATACAGCACAATCAACAATCAAAATCTGTTCTCTTTTATTGATATCTTTGCTCTCATAAACCATTAGGGTGAAATGTTCTGCTTCTCTGATTCCTGCACTCATTTAATTTCTGACCATGCCAGCCATCATTTCAAAAAACTTGTTTTGAATGCGTTTGTGTGTGTATTTATCATTTCTGGGATTGTCCTTGAGTTTCTTTTATAGGTCTGGTCAAATTAGACAATACATTTAGCAGCGCCAACAAAGTTCACTTATTTTCTGACCTTATATTCCCGGTGTCCTCACTGAGCAATACCTCGGGACAAAATCACAGCCCCCATTTACTCTGTTCTCCTGCACGATTTTTGAAAGACCTGCGTCTATCCTAATGGGCAGCCCATGGCCAAGAGAAAAGGAATTGGGCTGGTAACTGGAAAGTCACTGGTTCAATCCGGGGATGGGCCAAGGGCTGAGGTGCCACTGAGCAAGGCTCCCAATCCCCCATTGATCAAAGGTAAGTGCTGCCCACTGCTCAAGCGTTCACTACTGGTGTGAAATAAGGATTGGTTAAATGCATAGGTCAAATTTGCATTTTTTCAGTTCTTACAGTATATCCATTAGAAAAGGCTGGCTATGAATTGAACCTGTGCCCACCACCCAAAATTGTCTGCATGCAAAGCAGAAAGTTGCGCCCAACTCCGAATATTCAATATTCAAGCCAAATATAAGTGACGAACCACGTAGCATTTAACATCTAAGTGCTAGTAACAGAAAAAGAATAGAGAAGGTAAAAGAAAAATGACACACAGAGCAATAAGCTGTGTATATCCCACCAGATGCTAATGCTAGCATAGCCTTAGGCTACCTACATAGTGCCATCAGCAAACAAGAAAACACCAACCCCAAAGCAGATTTCAAACATGCAGAATTAAAATCAGTTTCCCCAAGCTTGAACAACACATCAAATGCACAAGTAGGGGAGGAAATACATCAGACAAGGCCTACTCAAATACAAAGAAGGGGTTTAGAGCTACACCACTACCACACTTAGGCCAGTCCGATCACCTATCCATTCACTTAGCACTAGCATACACAGGAGAAAAGCTCAGCCAACCACCAGGACAATTAAAACTTGGCCTGAAGGAGCTTCCTCGCAGCTGTGGGACTGCTTTGAAAGGACAAACAGACATTTTTGGAAACCAGGACTTGGGGGAGTACACATCCACTGTAATCGGTTACATCCAGAACTGTGTGACAACTTCACATCAACAAACTCATCCGGGTGTACCCAAACCAGAAGCCGTGGATGACAAAAGAGTTCCAAACTCTCCTCAAGGACTGCAGCATCGCCTTCAGGTCTAGCGACAGAGCTCTGTACAGCGCCGCTAGAGCCAACCTGAAGAAAGACATCAACATACCAAAGCGGCCATCAAGAGGAAGATATAGGACCACTTTAACAACAAAGATCCACGGTGGGTGTGACAGGGCATCAAGCACATTACCAACTACAAGCCTAGCAACGGCACGGCGGCCAACGGCAACGCCTGACTGGCAGAGGAGCTAAATTGTTTCTTTCCTCACTTCAAGGTTAAACCAGAAGAGCTCGTCACCACTCTCCCACCAGCCCTTAACAACAACAACTACACTCTCAGTGTGCAGGAGAATGAGGTGAGGCGGGTGCTGAGGGCAGTGAATCCGAGGAAGGCTGCCGGCCCGGATTGCGTGACAGGAAAGTGTTCTGAAAGAATGTGCAGAACAGCTTTCCGAGGTCTTCACAAAGATCTTCAACCTGTCCCTATCCAAGTCCATAATCCCACCTTGCCTGAAGTCTACCACAATTGTCCCAAAGCCTGTCATCAGAGGCCTTAACGACAACTGCCCGGTCGCCCTCACACCAGTCATTATGAAGTGTTTCAAGATGTTTGGTCCAGCAGTACATTAAAACCAGCCTCCCGCCCTCCTTCCACTCACACCAGTTTGCCTACAGAGCAAATAGGTTCACTGAGGATGCCATCGCCACTGCTCTTCACACTGCACTGACCCACCTTGAACACCGGGGGAGCTTTGTGAGGATGCTCTTCAGTGATTTTAGCTCTGCCTTTAATACTATCATCCCCAGCAGATGTCACCAAACTCATGGATTTCGGACTATCCCAACCCATTTGCCTCTGGATTAAAGACTTTCTGTCTAATCGCCCTCAGAATGTCAGACTGGGCCCTCACCTCTCCATCCCCCATCACCCCCCCCGCGAGTGTGTTGACATACTGTATAACCACATGGTATGCTAACTGCTATGCAGCAGACAGGAGAGCCCTTCAGAGGGTTATCAACACTGCCCAAAAAAATCACTGGCTGCCCACTGACCTCCCTGAAGGACATCTTCAGCTCTCGCTGCTTGGGCAGGGCAGCCAACATCCTGAAGGACCCTTCCCACCCTGGGCACAACCTGTTCCACCTGCTGCCCTCTGGCAGACAGTACAGGTCCTTCAAAACTCGCATGAACAGACTCAGAGGCAGCTTCTACCCCACAGCTATTTGTGAACTGAATAATACAATAAAGTAAAAGGAAAAACTTACAACACTACTGTGCACTACCTTTTACCTCAGCTGCTTTTTTTTATCTACCTGTATATATTATCCTTATTTTTATTTGTATATTTTAACTTTATTCGTACATATATATTTTTACCCTACTTTTATATTTAAAATGTGTTGCTGTATTTGCACTATATGGATGAGGCCAGTTTCGTTGCACTATGTGCAATGATAATAAAGGGATTCTGATTCTGAGGACCACATGAGAGAGTATAAACCTAAAAAAAACCCAGCTTTTGTAGGTTTTCACATTTTATAATGAATGGTTATACGAGTATTCTGTGCTGTGGCTTTTAATTTTCTAATTTCTGCAATCAAACATCAAAATACCAAAGGAAAGCAATGATAATCCTTTCTACATAATTTTGTAGAAATCAGTGACAGTTGAGATTTATTTTGGGCCTTGCCCCTACAGCTTTACTTCCTCCTCTGCACTGATGGGTGGTGTTACAAGATTAATCAACATGGGCAGCTGCAAATCAATAAAATGTGTTGATATTGTGATTAGACTGCACTCAGAAAAGGAGATGAGCCAAAGCAAAGTCATGAGGGCATCTTTAGACACCAGCCTCCTCTTCCTAATGTTGTATTTCTGCTTCTCCTCTTCTGTGTCCTCCTCTCTTTATTCCTCCTCTTGTCAGTTAAAGGGACAGTTTCATTTAAATGGGATGCACAAAACTGGAGATGTGATTCTAGGTGGACTGTTTACAGTCAACTTCATTTCAACTGATCCTGACCTGTCTTTTACCTCAGAGCCACAAAAGTCTGACTGCTATGGGTGAGTCTGTGAGGGAAACAACAAAAAGCTGATGAAACCCAAGTCTATAAGTAGAATATATGTATGATTAATGTAAAATATAGTGTGTATATATGCCATGTTTGCCATTATATTTGAACTATTAATCTGACTGAATTAATAATATGTATTTGTGAAACAGCTTTGCACAGATAATATTGAATGTTGGCATATGAGCAGACTGTTCATAATCAAGTTCTGAGGACCGACACATCACATATCCTCTAATATTTCTACTGAATATTTTTGTCCTCTGGCAGACGCTGCAAAGTCCCAGCAGGCAATTGTTTAAAAACTCTTTTGAGCCTACATTTGTTAGACATTTAAATGAGGCTGCTTGAGACTAGGAATGTGTCATGGATTTTATGTTGTTTTTAACAATTGTTGCTCCTTTAGTGATTAAACTGTTATTGCCTTTGTTGTGTTGCTTTTATTGTATTTTAATGTTGTGTTTTCATTATTTATTGTACCACGGGGGCATTGATATATGCAGCTTCAGTCCAAGACAAATTTCCCTATGGGACAAAAAAGTATATTGAATTTTATTTATTTTAATGAATTTTAAGTGGTAAACACGTGTGTTATTTTGCTAGTTTTAATATTATAGGATTCAGACTGGCTCAGACCATGGCATTCACCATTGATGAAATCAACAGAAACTCCAACCTGCTGCCTAATGTGACGCTGGGATACAGTATGTATGATAACTGTGCCCATCTAGGAATTGGATTTCGAGGAGCACTGACCTTAGTCACTGGTCAAGAAGAGCAAGTTACATTACAGAACTGTGTAGGTACTCCTCCAGTCCTAGGGATTGTGGGTGATACTTCCTCTAGACGTTCTATTGCCATATCCACAGTCTTAGGTTTGTACAGTGTGCCTCTGGTAAGTTTAAATAAATATAATTATATAATTATATAATTACAATTTCGTTATAAACATATTTAACATGGAAAATAAATGTTTTTAGAATATTCAATCTGTGTGTTTTGCAGGTGAGTTATTTTGCCACATGTTCCTGCCTGAGTGACCGAAAAAAGTTCCCATCTTTCTTTAGGACGATCCCAAGTGATGCTTTTCAGGTGAAAATGTATCTACAAAAAGAAAAGAGTGTGTCACCAGTCATGTTATATGTTTCAATGACAGAGTTGTGTGGTGTCAGATATACATGAGTCTTTGATGAACCTGTTTAGCAGGATTTCTAGTAAAGATGATTCCAGTCTGTGCACTAATCCCTCTGCTCTGTGTCCACATAGGTGAATGCTATGATTCAGATTCTAAAACACTTTGGTTGGACTTGGGCAGGTCTGCTCATTAGTGATAGTGATTATGGATTCCACGCTGCCCGATCCTTTCACTCTGATGTGGGTCCTGCTGGTGGAGGTTGTCTGGCTTACACAGAGATTTTGCCCCGGGGTGATGACCCTGCTGAACTAAGGAGAATAGTGGATGTGATGAGGAAATCTACAGCTCGAATTGTGATTGCATTTGCAAATAGTTTCCTCATGATTAACCTCATGAAAGAGGTCAGTCCTGATGAAATATGTAGCAAAAAATTATTTAGCTTTTAAAAAAACATACGACATGCAACTAACGATTATTTTCACAATCGATTAATCTGTCGATTATTTTCTCGATGGATCGATGAATCATTTAGTACATAATATATCAGAAAACCTTAAAAAATGTTGATCGGTGTTCCTCAAGCCTGTAAATGATGATGTTCTCAAATGTCTTCTTTTGTCCACAAACCAAAATGATTAACTTTTCATGATTTCTTTGTGATCCAGAGCAAAGAAATTAAGAAAATAGTCAAATTTAAGAAGCTTAAACAATCAGAAATCTTGTTTTAATCATGAAAAAAACTTCAAATCGATTATCGATAATCAAAATAGTTGTCTGTTAAATTAGTAATCGATTAATAATCGATTACTCGATTAATCGTTTCAGCTTTAAATTTGATAAAGCTGCTATGATATTTAAGAGTAAGATTGTTTACCAAGACAAATTTAAATTTGACTGTTATTGTGGTAGTTCTCTAGGTTTGTGTGTAACATCAACTGTGGAAACTAGATTATACTTTACTGGTATCAAAGTATGAATTCATATACATGTGATAATACAATGTACAGGTGGTGAGGCAGAATGTGACAGGCCTGCAGTGGATTGCCAGTGAATCCTGGACATCAGCTGATGTGCTCCAGACTCCTCACCTCATGCCGTACCTGGGTGGAACACTGGGCATCGCCATCCATCGAGGAGAAATACCAGGTTTCAGGGACTTCCTGTTACAAATACGTCCTGATCTACATCACAACAACACTGATGGAAACAGCATGGTGAGAGTTTCACTCTGATTTGGTATTTTTTGGTGAAAAATGTATTGAAATCAATTTAAGATGAACTACATTACAGGTGAATCAGTTTTGGGAACACACATTTCAGTGTAGATTTGCACCACCTCCAGCAGGTTGGGTGGAAGCTGCAGGAGAATTATGCACTGGACAGGAAGTTATAAAGAATGTGGAGACTGATTTCCTGGATGATTCAGACCTCAGACCAGAGTATAATGTGTATAAGGCTGTGTATGCTCTGGCGTATGCTCTTGATGACATGCTGCAGTGTGAGCCAGGGAGAGGACCTTTCAGCAACAACACCTGTGCTCATTTACAAAGAATGGAGCCATGGCAGGTGAGATATCAGTTTACACTCAGCTCTAAATTTCCTTGGTATTTCATTTGGAGTTTGAAGTGTTAAGAAATTATAGACCAAATCCTACTTCTGGGATTAGGCAACGTTGACACTCCAAATTGACCATAGGTGTGAGTGTGAGAGTGGATGGTTGTTTGTCTCTATGTGGCCCTGTGATTGACTGGTGATCTGTCCAAGGTGTGACCCCGCCTTTAGCCAGAGCCCCCAACGACCCTCATGTGGAGGATAAAGCGGTAGAATATGGATGGTGGATGGTTTTATTATAGAGAGAAATTTAGTGGATAGAAAACACTATACCTTTAATGCTTTTTCCCTTTATAACTAATGTCAATTTTCATAGATTGTGCATTACTTGGAGAAAGTAAATTTCACAACAACATTTGGTGATCGAGTGTCATTTGATGAAAATGGTGATGCCTTACCTGTATATGACATCATGAACTGGGTGTGGCTCCCTGATGGAAGAACTAAAGTTCAGAGAGTGGGTGAGGTTAAGAGGTCAGCCTTCAAAGGTGAAGAACTCACACTGGATGAAGACAAAATCTTCTGGAACTTTGAATCCAAACAGGTTATTTCTTACTTTTTCAGACTACCATCTCTGTGCCTTAATCATTATAGATTAATTTAAAAGATACTGATATTTCTCCACACAGCCTCCTCGGTCAGTGTGCAGTGAGAGTTGTCCTCCAGGTACCCGCATGGCCAGAAAGAAGGGGGAACCTGAGTGTTGTTTTGACTGTGTCCCTTGTTCTGAGGGAAAGATCAGCAATACAACTGGTGAGTGTAAAGTTTTAAACATCACAGTTTAGAGATGTTGTAAACATGTTTCTCATCCCTTTCCCTCTTTTCTCAGACTCCATGGAGTGCACCATTTGTGGTCCAGCCCCGAGCGTGACCACTGTGTTCCTAAGAAAACAGAGTTCCTCTCTTACCATGAGCCTCTGGGTATCTGCTTGACAACAACCTCACTGTTGGGCACATGTATCTGTGTTGTTGTTCTGGGCATCTTCATCCATCATCACAGCACACCTATAGTCCGTGCCAACAATTCAGAACTCAGTTTTCTTCTCTTGGTGTCACTTAAGTTCTGTTTCCTATGCTCTTTGCTCTTCATTGGACGACCCAAACTTTGGACTTGTCAACTAAGACATGCAGCATTTGGCATCAGCTTTGTGCTTTGTGTCTCATGTATCCTGGTAAAAACCATGGTGGTTCTGGCTGTGTTCAGGGCCTCCAAACCAGGAGGTGAGTCCAGTCTCAAGTGGTTTGGTGCTATGCAGCAGAGAGGGACAGTTCTGGTTCTGACAACTATTCAAGCAGCAATCTGCACTGCCTGGCTTGTCTCTGCTTCACCAGTGCCTCATAAAAACACCCAGTATTATAATGACAAGATAGTTTATGAGTGTGCAGTTGGGTCCACAGTTGGTTTTGCAGTTTTACTTGGTTATATTGGTTTACTGGCTGTCCTCAGTTGTTTGTTAGCTTTTCTAGCAAGGAATCTTCCAGACAGTTTCAATGAGGCCAAACTCATCACTTTTAGCATGTTGATCTTCTGTGCAGTGTGGGTGGCCTTTGTCCCTGCTTACATCAGCTCACCAGGCAAATATGCAGATGCAGTGGAGGTATTTGCCATCCTGGCCTCAAGTTTTGGCCTCTTGGTGGCGCTGTTAGGACCTAAATGTTACATTATCTTGTTTAGACCAGAGAGAAACACAAAGAATGCCATCATGGGTAGAGGCACTAATTCATGAAAACTGTATCCAGAAGTTAATTTGAAGAATTATTTCAATTTCTGCCAATTACCCATCCTGAATTTTATATACTGGACTTTTAATGTGGACTTTTAACTTAAAATGTACCCAGCCATAGAAAAACCATGAGTTTCCCGAGGGGCATTTTGAATTATTTGCAGAT
The DNA here is from genome assembly GCF_019176455.1 of Solea senegalensis. Taxonomy (NCBI): domain Eukaryota; kingdom Metazoa; phylum Chordata; class Actinopteri; order Pleuronectiformes; family Soleidae; genus Solea; species Solea senegalensis. The sequence continues at coordinate 26,372,933 of NC_058028.1, read as the reverse complement.
TCTGGAAGTGAGATTTCTAAGTTTTCTAACAATGTCTAACAGGTGAAAATCTGAAAATATTTGAAGATGTGGCCATCTGAATGTAGGCACTCCTCAAACTGCTTTAGGGAGAATTTTAGCCTCAAGGATTTACACCTTCTGGGAGCAAAGTGACAGTATCATCATATTTACATAGTCCAATCCCCTCCTGGTCTAGCTGTCAGTGACATCTGATATTTGTTAGCCCACAGGAAAGAAACTATTGTAGTGTTTTGAACAATGGTTATCAATAGCAGGTCTAGGGACCCTGAGGGTTCTATGAAGAGGTTCCATGGGGATCCCAGAGAAAAATAAATTAAAATATGAATATAAATTTCATTAAAATGAAAAATAAGAAAGGTAATATACTCAAGTTAGAAGGATCAAAGATAGATACATATTTCTAATATCAAATAAAATAAAATATATTTAAGTGGCTCTGTGATGTAGTGTGGATGGATCAGTATGTTGCTGATTGCTGCAAACGAACCAGCCTACATCCAGGACAGCCTACATCCAGGACATGATTAAACCCTCCACCCCAGCCTGCCCAAAAAAAAGACAAAAAAAACTTACTTGTACATCACATTTATGAGTAGCACTTTATAGTTTGGCATACTTATTGAACATGTTTCGATATGCATAACAATTGCATTTTAAAACCACAATACTGAGCTAGCTAATAACAATGTAAGCCAAAATTCTGAAACACACAGTGTATTATTAAAAAAGACAGCGTCTTGCAAAAAATAAAACTTTAACCCCTGTATGTGACTTCAAATGAACTCTACCATAATGTAGATTAAAAACATTGATAATATTGTGTTTATTTTCAGTGTCTTGTTCATATGGGCTGGGTAATATGGCCAATGTCTTCACAATAAACATTGCCAAATCAGTTGAGTGGTAATTGTTATCAATGTAAGATAATTGCAGACAGAATTGTGATCTTCAATTGAAATTGAAGAAATAGTTAGTGGTGTGGTTTACCTTTTTATGTACAGGAAACAATCAACATCTGTTTAACTCATATTTATAATATATTACACATCTGTGTCAAAACGTTCAATGCACGAAATGTGTTGTACCTCAAATTGTGCAATGGATCAAAATGAAATTGATGTATATTGAACCACTGTTGTATTACCAATTAAAGTTATCCAGACATTTTCTACTGCTTTATCCTGTAAAAATCTTACTTAAAATGTTATTGTTATTAATTTGGCAAATAGCAAAGGGAATTCACCTTTGTATATTCTCTGAGAAGTGAATCTAGAATAACATTCAACCACTAAAACTAATTATTCTGTCAGGAATGCAAGTAAATAACTATAATTTGACATCGAGAAATACCAATGTATGTATATATATGTATATATATATGTACATACATACCTGGTAAAGAACAAATAACTGTAAAACATAAATATTCACATTAACTGTATGTAAAACTTATCGTCCAGGGTCACTGTTACCAAACAAAAAGACGGTCTTAGCTCTGCACTGCACTCTCCTTGCTGATATACAGTATATATAGTCCTGTTAGGTCTGTAAACTTCCTGTCTCACTAATATAACAGCCTAATTTATTTAATTAGGAATAACAAATGCAAAAGTCAGCATTTAACACCATAAAATGCTCGTTCCATTTAATGTGAGACAGAAAAACACATTCATAAATTGTACACATTACATTACATTACACTACATGTCATTTAGCAGACGCTTTTATCCAAAGCGACTTACAATAAGTGCATTTAAACATTTGGGGACAAATAAGAGCGAGAAGTAAGTAAGAGCTTCAAGTAAGCCAAACTATGTTTGGGAGCGGAGGAGCGGTGTAGTGTGGGAGAATTTCGGTAAGTTGAAGACGTCGAGCTGCTGCATTCTCGATGAGCTGCAGAGGTCGTATGGAATACGCAGGGAGACCAGCCAGGAGGGAGTTGCAGTTGTCCAAGCGTGAGATGACAAGAGCCTGGACCAAAACATGTGCCGCCTTCTGGGTTAGAAGAGGCCGTATCCTTCTGATGTTGTGCAACATGTATCTGCAAGATCGAGCTGTTGCAGCAATGTTGGCAGTGAGGGAGAGATGGTCATCAAGTGTCAAACCCAGGTTCCTTGCGGTATGAGAACACTTTTATCCAAAGCGACTTACAGGGGAATTGAGTACAACCTGCCAGGGGTGGAGTTGAACTTCCATGATGTCTTTTGCAAACAGGGTACCAGTTTTAACCACTGAGCTACCCCACCTGTATCTGAATTAGCATCGGAGGCTAGCAACAGTTAGCTTGGATTTTTTGTCACAGTTAACGACCTAAAACACAAACAGCCTCATACCAACAGTGTGAATAATCTTAATATAACTTTATATGATGAGTGTAAAACTTTTCCTCACCTGTAATGAAACAAAAACCCAGTATTAGCTGTGCAACAGGTTCTCTGACGTCCATGTCAGAGTTCTTCCTTTTCACAGGAGTCTTGCGCCAAATAGCAGAGTAGCCAACCAATTACTGACATCTACTGGTAGAAATAATTACTGTCCCCCAGGTAAGTGAAGGGTAAAATAGGGCAATTCTTTACAAAGTCATTTAGTACAAATGAGTATCAGTTGGGATTTATTTTGGGCCCTGCCCCTACACTTCCTCCTCTGCACTGATGGGCAGCTACAAATCAATAAAATGTGTTGATATTATGATAAGACTGCACTCAGAAAAGGAGATGAGCCAAAGCAAAGTCATGAGGGCATTTTTAGACATCAGCCTCCTCTTCCTAAAATTGTATTTCTATTACTCCTCTGCTGTGTCCTCCTCTCTTTATTCCTCTTCTTGTCAATTAAAGGGACAGTTTCATGTGAATGGGATGCACAAAACTGGAGATGTGATTCTAGGTGGACTGTTTGCTGTTAACACAATTTCAACTGATCCTGACCTGTCTTTTACCTCAGAGCCACAAACGTCTGACTGCTATGGGTGAGTCTGTGAGGGAAAAAGCACAAAGCTGATGAAACCCAAGACTATAAGTAGACTGTATATATGATTCATGTAAAATACTTACAGTATATGTATATTTATATATGTATATATGGATGATTGTGTGTATATATATATATATATATATATATATATATATATATATATATATATATATATATACATATGCCATTTTAGATTACATTTGCATCCACATTTTGTTATCATGTTTGAACTATTTATCTGACTGAATTCATAATATGTAGTTGTGAAACATGTAGCTTTGTATTATTCCTTTAAAGTTTATTTTATCGTAAACACTTGTGTTATGTTGTTAGTTTTGATATTGTAGGATTCAGACTGGCTCAGTCCATGGCCTTTGCTATTGATGAGATCAACAGAAACTCCAACCTGCTGCCTAATGTGACTCTGGGATACAGTCTGTATGATAACTGTGACCAACTAGGAATTGGATTTCGTGCAGCACTGACCTTAGTCAGTGGTCAAGAAGAGCAAGTTACATTAGAGGAAAACTGTGTAGGAACTCCTCCAGTCCTAGGGATTGTGGGGGGTGCTTCCTCGAGACTTTCTATTGCCATATCCACAGTCTTAGGTTTGTACAGCATGCCTCTGGTAAGTTTAAATAAATGAAATACATGAACATAACAATCAATGTTAAACAATCAATGTTAAATTTAAAATAAATATTTTTTAGAACTTTGAATTAAAGAAAGTCTGTATTGTTTTGCAGGTGAGTTATTATGCCACATGTTCCTGCCTGAGTGACCGACAAAAGTTTCCATCTTTCTTTAGAACGATCCCAAGTGATGCTTTTCAGGTGAAAATGTATCTACAAAAAGAAAAGAGTGTGTCACCAGTCATGTTATATGTTTCATTGACAGAGTTGTGTGGTGTCAGATATACAACACTTAAAGACAGTGATTAAACATGAGTCTTTGATTAACCTGTTTAGCAGGATTTCTAGTAAAGATGATTCCAGCCTGTGCACTAATCCCTTTGCTCTGTGTCCACATAGGTGAATGCTATGATTCAGATTCTAAAACATTTTGGTTGGACTTGGTCAGGTCTAATCATCAGTGATGATGATTATGGAGTCCATGCTGCCCGATCCTTTCACTCTGATCTGGGTCCAGCTGGTGGAGGTTGTCTGGCATACACAGAGATTTTGCCCTGGGGTGATGACCCTGCTGAACTAAGGAGAATAGTGGATGTAATGAGGAAATCTACAGCTCGGGTGGTGATTGTGTTTGCACATAAGATTGACATGGTTAACCTCATGGAAGAAGTAGGTGTTCAAGATTCAAGATTCTTTATTGTTATTATGCAAGCATAACACAATTTCCTCCCGAGACTCTCAGCACACTTTGAAATGAAAAGAAAATAACAAATAGAAAAATAGAAATTAACAAAACAGAAAACAAGATAGGGAATTGAAAATAGGTTGTTGTTACATGATTTAATATTAATTGCATAGAGCTGCTTTGACTGTAAAACAAATATGAAAAGTATGAAGTATGAATTTATATACTTGTTATATTGTAATGTACAGGTGGTGAGGCAAAATGTGACAGGTCTGCAGTGGATGGCCAGTGAAGCCTGGACATTAGCTCCTGAGCTTCAAACTCCTCACCTCATGCCGTACCTGGGAGGAACACTGGGCATCGCCATCCTTCGAGGAGAAATGCCAGGGTTCAGGGATTTCCTGTTACAAATACGTCCTGACCAACATCACAACACTAGAACTGGAAATAATGTGGTAAGAATTTAAATGTTCAATCTGATTTAAAAAAAAAGAAAAAAATAGTGTCAGTGTAAAAAAACAACAATAATTGTTTTCAGGTGAATCAGTTTTGGGAACACACATTTCAGTGTAGATTTGCACCACCTCCAGCAGGTTGGGTAGAAGCTAGAGGAGAATTGTGCACTGGACAGGAAGTTATAGAGAATGTGGAGACTGATTTCCTGGATGATTCAGACCTCAGACCAGAGTATAATGTGTATAAGGCTGTGTACGCTCTGGCGTATGCTCTTGATGACATACTGCAGTGTGAGCCAGGGAGAGGACCTTTCAGCAACAACACCTGTGCTCATTTACAAAGAATGGAGCCATGGCAGGTGAGATATCAGTTTACACTCAAGTCTTTTAATTTGACTTAATCCACTGTGTTTCTTTAAGAGTTGAGCATTAAGTGTGTATTATTAATTGATTATGAGATTATGATAATTTCAATACAATTTAATAATTTTCTACACTTATGGAGAATAGATAATTGAGTGTATTGTATTCGAATGAAATATAAATAATATTTAACAGAATATAATTATAGATGTTCCTCTTTGAACCGCCACCTTATCATGGAGGAGGAGTTTGAATTTGAGTGGTAGGGTGTCCCTTGGCAACTTGGTCCTGGGTGAAGGGCCAGACAAAGAGCAGATAAGAAAACCCAACATGAACAGGACATCTGAGAGCCAGTGTACCTGGCTCAGAGGGCTACCGGAGTCCCACCCTGAAGCCAGGCCTGTGGTTGGAGCCCGAAACACCCTTGTTGTTACATGGGATCATCCCCCTGCGGATCCACCAACTACAAGAGGAACATGAAGGGTCCTGTGTATTGTGGATCAGGTAGCAGACCAAGGCGGGAGCCTTGGCAGTCCAATCCTCGATTAGAACTGGCAATCGGAACGTTGAACGTCACTGCTCTGGTGGGAAAGGAGCCGACTAGATATAGTCAGCCTCACTTTGACACATAGCATTGGCTCTGGAACCCAAGTCCTTGAGCGGGGTTTGATTCTCTTCTTTGCAGGAGTTGTGGTGGTACTGGAGAGGAGGGTCTGGTTAGTGGATGAACTCCGGATTGCGGAGGAGCAGTGTGGTTTTCGTTCTGGCCAGGGAAGCGTGGACCAGTTGCTTGGGTGCTGGAGGGGGCATGGGAGTTTGTCCAACCTGTTGGGATTAGGGGCGTGATTGGTTATGAATTTAGAATATTAATAATTAATTAATTATGGAATAATTAATTTCTTATAAAAGTTGAGTAAAACTCAAATCGGGGCACCACTCCTCTCAAACAGAGGAGAACAATCGGTTCTGAATGAACCATTAATTCATAACCTCCAAAAACAGTCTCATAAATTAAGCCGACTACCAATTTGGATTATGATTAATAATTAACTTAATAATTGATAAATCACAATACTACATCAATAGTTAGGTGAATTGAAGGATTGGAGTTCTACAGGGAAGAGGTTGGCAATATACACACTTGTGCAATATTAATCAGACCAGACTGTATATATTATAAAACATTTATTAAAAAGACATCAAAGATTTGAACAAGAATATCTACTAAATGTAACTATATACAGTGTGTGTGTGTGAAAGAGAGAGAGTCTGTGTGTGTGCAGGTCAACTGGTCAAGTCAGATAGAGTTAGACTACAACTCAAGATGGCGGTTGACAAAGAAACTACAAGATGGCGGAATCAAAGATGGCTTCTTGACCGCATGGCTGCTGTGTTTCTTGGTTAACTACTTTTGTAAAGTGAGATGTCAGGTTAGATGAGAGGTTAGAAGCATGCACATCTAGAGCTGAAAGCTAAGGAGCATGGACATCACTAACATCATATTAACCTAAATCTAGACATTACAACAACACTTTGTGTGAGCAAGTAAGCTCGGTACAACATTTCATCTATGCTTAGCCAAGTAGTGTAATGCTATGCTAGGCCCAGTTACGTTACCAAGTCCTTAAAAGATGCAAAAGTGTCTTTTTGAGGTGCTGTCTGTTGGTCCAGGAACAGTAGATGGTTGACTGTGTTTCTGGTGTCTGTGGCTCAGGTTCCTCCTCACAAGTTAGCTAGTTGGAGCTAACTTGGTTCTGGATCCTTGGTTGATCCTTAGGCAGGCTCTGGTGTCGCTGCCTCTGATGGGAGGATAGCAGGCTGCTGTGAGCGGGCCTGCTCGAAGATCAGCAGAGAGGGTCTCTTACTGCTGGAAGCTTGTTAAGCTCTGTGCTGAAGGGTCTTCAGTCGGAGAGCTGACGTCTGTGTCCTTCCTGCACCCCAAAAGGGCAGGGGAGAGCAGAGGAGCCTGTGTCCTCCGGTGAGGTGGAGAAGAGAAGAGCGAAGAGAAGAGAAAGAAGGCGGGGAAACCTGGCTTTTGTATTGCCTGTTACATGGGGTCACATGTCACAAAGTGACCACTGAGGTGGGTTTCCCAATGATGTGTGGAAGATAAGGGATCTTTATTGACTGAGTTTTATGACACTCTTTGTCTTTGAGCAAGGGGCCATGTGTTGTCCATCCAAGATACATGTGACTCCATCTTGAATGAGCTGATCCCCAACAAACCTGTCCACATGTATTTTGTGTATCTGGAGAAGGCTTATGACCGTGTCCATAGGGGCATCCTGCGGGGGGTGCTCTGGGAGTATGCGGTGGATCGCCATTTAAGGCCATTCAGTCCCTGTACCGAAAGAGTGCGAGTCTGTTTTGCGTAGCCGGCAGTAAGTCGGACCTGTTCCTGGTTAGGATGCCTCCTGGAAGCCTCCCTGGGGAGGTGTTTCAGGCATGTCCTTCCGGAAGGAGACCCCGGTGTAGACCCAGTACACAATGGGGATTATATCTCTCAGCTGGCCAGGGAACACCTTGGAATTCCCCCAGAGGAGCTTGTAGAAGTGGCCAGGGAGAGGGCTGTCTGGGTTTCCTTGCTGCCCGCGCAATCCAGATAAGCATAAGACAACGAAACGGAATGGAACAAATTATAGATGAGAGGATAGTTCATTTACAGATGGGTAATAGGGCAATGTAATATTAGGTAATATTAGAAACAGTATAATTTGGGTAATGTGACTTACAGTAAACGTTTCTGCACGTCTCGACTTTCCCCCCTGCCGGCCCCTAAACGACCCCTGAAGGGAGCAGCCGAAAGGAAAGAAAATATATATATAAATATACATATACATATATATGTATATATATACATATACATATATATATATGTACACACATATATATATATATATATATATATATGTATATTTATATATATATATCTTCTTTCCTTTCGGCTGCTCCCTTCAGGGGTCGTTTAGGGGCAGGCAGGGGGGAATGACTAGAGACGTGCAAAGTCCAAAATCAAGGTAAACAATCCAACCAGGCAGAAAAATCCACACAGGATAAGAAGTCAGGCATATGAAGTGCAAAGAACAATCTGGCAGAGAGTGAATGAACTGCAGAAGCTTATATACTGGTGCTTGATGAGTGGGAGAGTAGTGGTACACAGGTGAGCTGAGTTGGGCGTGGCTATAAGACAGTGAGGTGTGAGTGGAAAAGAACTGGAAGGTGAGGAATGAAGCAGAACTGTGACACATCCTGTAAGTCAAAGCAGTGTGAATGGTTTGACCAATTTGTGTGATAAGAAAAAATAATGACAATGGCTAATATTGTACAAAAACCATCTTGTATATCAAAGCAGAAGAAGCACAGATATTTCAAAAATGATCAATTATTAGCTCTATTTGTTGCTTTACCTTTTGCAAAACTGTTGATGCTGATTCATACCACCCACATGTTGGGGAACGCTGAAAATGATTCTTCAATAATATTGCTTTAGAAGGAAATGCTTTCTTTGAAATGTTTTTTTAAATATGTTTTCTTCTTCTTAATTTTGATTTCCAAAGCTTATGTATTTTATGGAAAAAGTCAACTTCACCACAACATTTGGAGATCAAGTGTCATTTGATGAAAATGGTGATGCCTTACCTGTATATGACATCATGAACTGGCTCCCTGATGGAAGAGCTAAAGTTCAGAGAGTGGGTGAGGTGAAGAGGTCAGCCTTCAAAGGTGAAGAACTCACACTGGATGAAGGCAAAATCTTTTGGAACTTTGAATCTAAACAGGTAATTGATTTTCTGACACCTTGTACATGGACAAGTCCTTACAGATGAGTCTACCAGACACTGATATTTCTGCACACAGCCTCCTCGGTCAGTGTGCAGTGAGAGTTGTCCTCCAGGTACCCGCATGGCCAGAAAGAAGGGGGAACCTGAGTGTTGTTTTGACTGTGTCCCTTGTTCTGAAGGAAAGATCAGCAATACAACTGGTGAGTGTAAAGTTTTAAACACCACAGTTCAGAGATGTTGTATAAACATGTTTCTCATCACTTTCCCTCTTTACTCAGACTCCATGGAGTGCACCAGTTGTTCAGAGGATTTCTGGTCCAGCCCCCAGCGTGATCACTGTGTCCCGAAGAAAACAGACTTCCTCTCCTACCATGAGCCTCTGGGTATCTGCTTGACAACCACCTCACTGTTGGGCACATGTATCTGTGTTGTTGTTCTGGGCATCTTCATCCATCATCGCAGCACACCTATAGTTCGTGCCAACAATTCAGAACTCAGTTTTCTTCTCTTGGTGTCACTTAAGTTCTGTTTCCTCTGCTCTTTGCTCTTCATTGGACGACCCAGATTATGGACTTGTCAACTAAGACATGCAGCATTTGGCATCAGCTTTGTGCTTTGTGTCTCATGTATCCTGGTAAAAACCATGGTGGTTCTGGCTGTGTTCAGGGCCTCCAAACCAGGAGGTGAGTCCAGTCTCAAGTGGTTTGGTGCTGTGCAGCAGAGAGTGACAGTTCTGGTTCTGACTTCTGTTCAAGCAGCAATCTGCATTGTCTGGCTTGTCTCTGCTTCACCAGTGCCTCATAAAAACACACAGTATCACAGTGACAAGATAGTTTATGAGTGTGCAGTTGGGTCCACAGTTGGTTTTGCAGTTTTACTTGGTTATATTGGTTTACTGGCTGTCCTCAGTTGTTTGTTAGCTTTTCTTGCAAGGAATCTTCCAGACAGTTTCAATGAGGCCAAACTCATCACTTTCAGCATGTTGATCTTCTGTGCAGTGTGGGTGGCCTTTGTCCCTGCTTACATCAGCTCACCAGGCAAATATGCAGATGCAGTGGAGGTATTTGCCATCCTGGCCTCCAGTTTTGGCATCTTGGTGGCACTGTTTGGACCCAAATGTTATATAATCTTGTTGAGACCAGAGAGAAACACAAAGAATGCCATCATGGGTAGAGGCACTAATTCATGAAATCTGTATCCAGAAGTTAATTTGAAGAATTATTTCAATTTCTGCCAATTACCCATCCTGAATTTTATATACTGGACTTTTAATGTGGACTTTTAACTTAAAATGTACCCAGCCATAGAAAAACCATGAGTTTCCCGAGGGGCATTTTGAATTATTTGCAGATTCTGGAAGTGAGATTTCTAAGTTTTCTAACAATGTCTAACAGGTGAAAATCTGAAAATATTTGAAGATGTGGCCATCTGAATGTAGGCACTCCTCAAACTGCTTTAGGGAGAATTTTAGCCTCAAGGATTTACACCTTCTGGGAGCAAAGTGACAGTATCATCATATTTACATAGTCCAATCCCCTCCTGGTCTAGCTGTCAGTGACATCTGATATTTGTTAGCCCACAGGAAAGAAACTATTGTAGTGTTTTGAACAATGGTTATCAATAGCAGGTCTAGGGACCCTGAGGGTTCTATGAAGAGGTTCCATGGGGATCCCAGAGAAAAATAAATTAAAATATGAATATAAATGAATATAAATAGCATAAATATTAAAATGAAAAATAAGAAAGGTAATATACTCAAGTTAGAAGGATCAAAGATAGATACATATTTCTAATATCAAATAAAATAAAATATATTTAAGTGGCTCTGTGATGTAGTGTGGATGGATCAGTATGTTGCTGATTGCTACAAACGAGCCAGCCTACATCCAGGACATGATTAAACCCTCCACCCCAGCCTGCCCTCTCCGCATCGGCAAACCGGCTTGCTGCCCCCTCACTGAGAGGATTGCAGAGTCATTCATCAAACTAATGACTGTTGGCTACCCTGGCTCCCAAATGATGCAGAAAGAAAACAGCAGAAAGCCTCCACATCTTTCGCCACCGACTGAAAACACATCTCTTTCAAGACCACCTCGACTAAGACGACGACAACGAGACAAAAAAAAGACAAAAAAAACTTACTTGTACATCACATTTCTGAGTAGCACTTTATAGTTTGGCATACTTATTGAACATGTTTCGATATGCATAACAATTGCATTTTAAAACCACAATACTGAGCTAGCTAATAACAATGTAAGCCAAAATTCTGAAACACACAGTGTATTATTAAAAAAGACAGCGTCTTGCAAAAAATAAAACTTTAACCCCTGTATGTGACTTCAAATGAACTCTAACATAATGTAGATTAATGAAAACTGACCCCATGAGATTGAAAGGTTTGAGGTGCTTTATTTTCACCCCGATTTTTCTGTTTACTCAACTTGTGCTGGTTTTCTCATGGCTGGTCACATTGATAATATTGTGTTTATTTTCAGTGTCTTGTTCATATGGGCTGGGTAATATGGCCAATGTCTTCACAATAAACATTGCCAAATCAGTTGAGTGATAATTGTTATCAATGTAAGATAATTGCAGACAGAATTGTGATCTTCAATTGAAATTGAAGAAATAGTTAGTGGTGTGGTTTACCTTTTTATGTACAGGAAACAATCAACATCTGTTTAACTCATATTTATAATATATTACACATCTGTGTCAAAACGTTCAATGCACGAAATGTGTTGTACCTCAAATTGTGCAATGGATCAAAATGAAATTGATGTATATTGAACCACTGTTGTATTACCAATTAAAGTTATCCAGACATTTTCTACTGCTTTATCCTGTAAAAATCTTACTTAAAATGTTATTGTTATTAATTTGGCAAATAGCAAAGGGAATTCACCTTTGTATATTCTCTGAGAAGTGAATCTAGAATAACATTCAACCACTAAAACTAATTATTCTGTCAGGAATGCAAGTAAATAATTATAATTTGACATCGAGAAATACCAATGTATGTATATATATGTATATATATATATATATATATATATTAGAGCTGGGCATAGATTAATTTTTTTAATCTAGATTAATCTCACTGCAATCTTGGAGTTAATCTAGATTAATCTAGATTAAAATGGCTCATTTGAATTCTTCTTCTGCTAAGTGGCGCTCCTCTGTTTTCATCACACCTAACATTAGGAGTAGGACAGAAAAAGTATATCAGAGTAAGATTGCTAGTAGTAGTAGGCAACTATCAGCAACTAATCAGCAAAACGTTGATAACGTTAGCTAAAGCTATACCGCGTGAAGTTAGTTTCAGGTTGGATATTCATTCAGACAGTTGTCGGACGCGACGGTTGGATATCCAACCTGAAACCATTTTCACCGTGGTAAATTACATAGACCGTTATAAAACAAAAAATGACAATAAATTACATAACGTAACGTTACCTACATCCGCGCTCAGCCAGGTCAGAGCCTTCTGGGCCAGGTATACATCCGCGCTAACATATCAAAGTGAAATTCATAGCTTGCTCACTATGTGGACCCAGGTCCCAGACCCAACTTTGAGAATAGATTAACGGCGATAATTTTCTTATCGCGCGATAAGAGTCTCGCGTTAACGCAGCACGTTAACGCCGTTAACGGCCCAGCACTAATATATATATATATATATATATGTATACATACATACCTGGTAAAGAACAAATGACTGTAAAACATAAATATTCACATTAACTGTATGTAAAACTTATCGTCCAGGGTCACTGTTACCAAACAAAAAGACGGTCTTAGCTCTGCACTGCACTCTCCTTGCTGATATACAGTATATATAGTCCTGTTAGGTCTGTAAACTTCCTGTCTCACTAATATAACAGCCTAATTTATTTAATTAGGAATAACAAATGCAAAAGTCAGCATTTAACACCATAAAATGCTCGTTCCATTTAATGTGTGACAGAAAAACACATTCATAAATTGTACACATTACATTACATTACACTACATGGCATTTAGCAGACGCTTTTATCCAAAGCGACTTACAATAAGTGCATTTAAACATTTGGGGACAAATAAGAGCGAGAAGTAAGTAAGAGCTTCAAGTAAGCCAAACTATGTTTGGGAGCGGAGGAGCGGTGTAGTGTGGGAGAATTTCGGTAAGTTGAAGACGTCGAGCTGCTGCATTCTCGATGAGCTGCAGAGGTCGTATGGAATACGCAGGGAGACCAGCCAGGAGGGAGTTGCAGTTGTCCAAGCGTGAGATGACAAGAGCCTGGACCAAAACATGTGCCACCTTCTGGGTTAGAAGAGGCCGTATCCTTCTGATGTTGTGCAACATGTATCTGCAAGATCGAGCTGTTGCAGCAATGTTGGCAGTGAGGGAGAGATGGTCATCAAGTGTCAAACCCAGGTTCCTTGCGGTATGAGAACACTTTTATCCAAAGCGACTTACAAGGGAATTGAGTACAACCTGCCAGGGGTGGAGTTGAACTTCCATGATGTCTTTTGCAAACAGGGTACCAGTTTTAACCACTGAGCTACCCCACCTGTATCTGAATTAGCATCGGAGGCTAGCAACAGTTAGCTTGGATTTTTTGTCACAGTTAACGACCTAAAACACAAACAGCCTCATACCAACAGTGTGAATAATCTTAATATAACTTTATATGATGAGTGTAAAACTTTTCCTCACCTGTAATGAAACAAAAACCCAGTATTAGCTGTGCAACAGGTTCTCTGACGTCCATGTCAGAGTTCTTCCTTTTCACAGGAGTCTTGCGCCAAATAGCAGAGTAGCCAACCAATTACTGACATCTACTGGTAGAAATAATTACTGTCCCCCAGGTAAGTGAAGGGTAAAATAGGGCAATTCTTTACAAAGTCATTTAGTACAAATGAGTATCAGTTGGGATTTATTTTGGGCCCTGCCCCTACACTTCCTCCTCTGCACTGATGGGCAGCTACAAATCAATAAAATGTGTTGATATTATGATAAGACTGCACTCAGAAAAGGAGATGAGCCAAAGCAAAGTCATGAGGGCATTTTTAGACACCAGCCTCCTCTTCCTAAAATTGTATTTCTATTACTCCTCTGCTGTGTCCTCCTCTCTTTATTCCTCTTCTTGTCAATTAAAGGGACAGTTTCATGTGAATGGGATGCACAAAACTGGAGATGTGATTCTAGGTGGACTGTTTGCTGTTAACACAATTTCAACTGATCCTGACCTGTCTTTTACCTCAGAGCCACAAACGTCTGACTGCTATGGGTGAGTCTGTGAGGGAAAAAGCACAAAGCTGATGAAACCCAAGTCCATAAGTAGACTGTATATATGATTCATGTAAAATACTTACAGTATATGTATATTTATATATGTATATATGGATGATTGTGTGTGTATATATATATATATATACTGTATATATACATATATATATATATAGATATATATATACATATGCCATTTTAGATTACATTTGCATCCACATTTTGTTATCATGTTTGAACTATTTATCTGACTGAATTCATAATATGTAGTTGTGAAACATGTAGCTTTGTATTATTCCTTTAAAGTTTATTTTATCGTAAACACTTGTGTTATGTTGTTAGTTTTGATATTGTAGGATTCAGACTGGCTCAGTCCATGGCCTTTGCTATTGATGAGATCAACAGAAACTCCAACCTGCTGCCTAATGTGACTCTGGGATACAGTCTGTATGATAACTGTGACCAACTAGGAATTGGATTTCGTGCAGCACTGACCTTAGTCAGTGGTCAAGAAGAGCAAGTTACATTAGAGGAAAACTGTGTAGGAACTCCTCCAGTCCTAGGGATTGTGGGGGGTGCTTCCTCGAGACTTTCTATTGCCATATCCACAGTCTTAGGTTTGTACAGCATGCCTCTGGTAAGTTTAAATAAATGAAATACATGAACATAACAATCAATGTTAAACAATCAATGTTAAATTTAAAATAAATATTTTTTAGAACTTTGAATTAAAGAAAGTCTGTATTGTTTTGCAGGTGAGTTATTATGCCACATGTTCCTGCCTGAGTGACCGACAAAAGTTTCCATCTTTCTTTAGAACGATCCCAAGTGATGCTTTTCAGGTGAAAATGTATCTACAAAAAGAAAAGAGTGTGTCACCAGTCATGTTATATGTTTCATTGACAGAGTTGTGTGGTGTCAGATATACAACACTTAAAGACAGTGATTAAACATGAGTCTTTGATTAACCTGTTTAGCAGGATTTCTAGTAAAGATGATTCCAGCCTGTGCACTAATCCCTTTGCTCTGTGTCCACATAGGTGAATGCTATGATTCAGATTCTAAAACATTTTGGTTGGACTTGGTCAGGTCTAATCATCAGTGATGATGATTATGGAGTCCATGCTGCCCGATCCTTTCACACTGATCTGGGTCCAGCTGGTGGAGGTTGTCTGGCATACACAGAGATTTTGCCCTGGGGTGATGACCCTGCTGAACTAAGGAGAATAGTGGATGTAATGAGGAAATCTACAGCTCGGGTGGTGATTGTGTTTGCACATAAGATTGACATGGTTAACCTCATGGAAGTTAACCTCTTCTCTTCTCCACCTCACCTCCGGTGAGGTGGAGAAGAGAAGAGCGAAGAGAAGAGAAAGAAGGCGGGGAAACCTGGCTTTTGTATTGCCTGTTACATGGGGTCACATGTCACAAAGTGACCACTGAGGTGGGTTTCCCACTGATGTGTGGAAGATAAGGGATCTTTATTGACTGAGTTTTATGACACTCTTTGTCTTTGAGCAAGGGGCCATGTGTTCTCCATCCAAGATACATGTGACTCCATCTTGAATGAGCTGATCCCCAACAAACCTGTCCACATGTATTTTGTGTATCTGGAGAAGGCTTATGACCGTGTCCATAGGGGCATCCTGCGGGGGGTGCTCTGGGAGTATGCGGTGGATCGCCATTTAAGGCCATTCAGTCCCTGTACCGAAAGAGTGCGAGTCTGTTTTGCGTAGCCGGCAGTAAGTCGGACCTGTTCCTGGTTAGGATGCCTCCTGGAAGCCTCCCTGGGGAGGTGTTTCAGGCATGTCCTTCGGAAGGACACCCCGGTGTAGACCCAGTACACAATGGGGATTATATCTCTCAGCTGGCCAGGGAACACCTTGGAATTCCCCCAGAGGAGCTTGTAGAAGTGGCCAGGGAGAGGGCTGTCTGGGTTTCCTTGCTGCCCGCGCAATCCAGATAAGCATAAGACAACGAAACGGAATGGAACAAATTATAGATGAGAGGATAGTTCATTTACAGATGGGTAATAGGGCAATGTAATATTAGGTAATATTAGAAACAGTATAATTTGGGTAATGTGACTTACAGTAAACGTTTCTGCACGTCTCGACTTTCCCCCCTGCCGGCCCCTAAACGACCCCTGAAGGGAGCAGCCGAAAGGAAAGAAAATATATATATAAATATACATATACATATATATGTATATATATACATATACATATATATATATGTACACACATATATATATATATATATATATATATGTATATTTATATATATATATCTTCTTTCCTTTCGGCTGCTCCCTTCAGGGGTCGTTTAGGGGCAGGCAGGGGGGAATGACTAGAGACGTGCAAAGTCCAAAATCAAGGTAAACAATCCAACCAGGCAGAAAAATCCACACAGGATAAGAAGTCAGGCATATGAAGTGCAAAGAACAATCTGGCAGAGAGTGAATGAACTGCAGAAGCTTATATACTGGTGCTTGATGAGTGGGAGAGTAGTGGTACACAGGTGAGCTGAGTTGGGCGTGGCTATAAGACAGTGAGGTGTGAGTGGAAAAGAACTGGAAGGTGAGGAATGAAGCAGAACTGTGACACATCCTGTAAGTCAAAGCAGTGTGAATGGTTTGACCAATTTGTGTGATAAGAAAAAATAATGACAATGGCTAATATTGTACAAAAACCATCTTGTATATCAGAGCAGAAGAAGCACAGATATTTCAAAAATGATCAATTATTAGCTCTATTTGTTGCTTTACCTTTTGCAAAACTGTTGATGCTGATTCATACCACCCACATGTTGGGGAACCCTGAAAATGATTCTTCAATAATATTGCTTTAGAAGGAAATGCTTTCTTTGAAATGTTTTTTTAAATATGTTTTCTTCTTCTTAATTTTGATTTCCAAAGCTTATGTATTTTATGGAAAAAGTCAACTTCACCACAACATTTGGAGATCAAGTGTCATTTGATGAAAATGGTGATGCCTTACCTGTATATGACATCATGAACTGGGTGTGGCTCCCTGATGGAAGAGCTAAAGTTCAGAGAGTGGGTGAGGTGAAGAGGTCAGCCTTCAAAGGTGAAGAACTCACACTGGATGAAGGCAAAATCTTTTGGAACTTTGAATCTAAACAGGTAATTGATTTTCTGACACCTTGTACATGGACAAGTCCTTACAGATGAGTCTACCAGACACTGATATTTCTGCACACAGCCTCCTCGGTCAGTGTGCAGTGAGAGTTGTCCTCCAGGTACCCGCATGGCCAGAAAGAAGGGGGAACCTGAGTGTTGTTTTGACTGTGTCCCTTGTTCTGAAGGAAAGATCAGCAATACAACTGGTGAGTGTAAAGTTTTAAACACCACAGTTCAGAGATGTTGTATAAACATGTTTCTCATCACTTTCCCTCTTTACTCAGACTCCATGGAGTGCACCAGTTGTCCAGAGGATTTCTGGTCCAGCCCCCAGCGTGATCACTGTGTCCCGAAGAAAACAGACTTCCTCTCCTACCATGAGCCTCTGGGTATCTGCTTGACAACCACCTCACTGTTGGGCACATGTATCTGTGTTGTTGTTCTGGGCATCTTCATCCATCATCGCAGCACACCTATAGTTCGTGCCAACAATTCAGAACTCAGTTTTCTTCTCTTGGTGTCACTTAAGTTCTGTTTCCTCTGCTCTTTGCTCTTCATTGGACGACCCAGATTATGGACTTGTCAACTAAGACATGCAGCATTTGGCATCAGCTTTGTGCTTTGTGTCTCATGTATCCTGGTAAAAACCATGGTGGTTCTGGCTGTGTTCAGGGCCTCCAAACCAGGAGGTGAGTCCAGTCTCAAGTGGTTTGGTGCTGTGCAGCAGAGAGTGACAGTTCTGGTTCTGACTTCTGTTCAAGCAGCAATCTGCATTGTCTGGCTTGTCTCTGCTTCACCAGTGCCTCATAAAAACACACAGTATCACAGTGACAAGATAGTTTATGAGTGTGCAGTTGGGTCCACAGTTGGTTTTGCAGTTTTACTTGGTTATATTGGTTTACTGGCTGTCCTCAGTTGTTTGTTAGCTTTTCTTGCAAGGAATCTTCCAGACAGTTTCAATGAGGCCAAACTCATCACTTTCAGCATGTTGATCTTCTGTGCAGTGTGGGTGGCCTTTGTCCCTGCTTACATCAGCTCACCAGGCAAATATGCAGATGCAGTGGAGGTATTTGCCATCCTGGCCTCCAGTTTTGGCATCTTGGTGGCACTGTTTGGACCCAAATGTTATATAATCTTGTTGAGACCAGAGAGAAACACAAAGAATGCCATCATGGGTAGAGGCACTAATTCATGAAATCTGTATCCAGAAGTTAATTTGAAGAATTATTTCAATTTCTGCCAATTACCCATCCTGAATTTTATATACTGGACTTTTAATGTGGACTTTTAACTTAAAATGTACCCAGCCATAGAAAAACCATGAGTTTCCCGAGGGGCATTTTGAATTATTTGCAGATTCTGGAAGTGAGATTTCTAAGTTTTCTAACAATGTCTAACAGGTGAAAATCTGAAAATATTTGAAGATGTGGCCATCTGAATGTAGGCACTCCTCAAACTGCTTTAGGGAGAATTTTAGCCTCAAGGATTTACACCTTCTGGGAGCAAAGTGACAGTATCATCATATTTACATAGTCCAATCCCCTCCTGGTCTAGCTGTCAGTGACATCTGATATTTGTTAGCCCACAGGAAAGAAACTATTGTAGTGTTTTGAACAATGGTTATCAATAGCAGGTCTAGGGACCCTGAGGGTTCTATGAAGAGGTTCCATGGGGATCCCAGAGAAAAATAAATTAAAATATGAATATAAATTTCATTAAAATTAAAAATAAGAAAGGTAATATACTCAAGTTAGAAGGATCAAAGATAGATACATATTTCTAATATCAAATAAAATAAAATATATTTAAGTGGCTCTGTGATGTAGTGTGGATGGATCAGTATGTTGCTGATTGCTACAAACGAACCAGCCTACATCCAGGACATGATTAAACCCTCCACCCCAGCCTGCCCTCTCCGCATCGGCAAACCGGCTTGCTGCCCCCTCACTGAGAGGATTGCAGAGTCATTCATCAAACTAATGACTGTTGGCTACCCTGGCTCCCAAATGGTGCAGAAAGAAAACAGCAGAAAGCCTCCACATCTTTCGCCACCGACTGAAAACACATCTCTTTCAAGTCCACCTCGACTAAGACGACGACAACGAGACAAAAAAAAGACAAAAAAAACTTACTTGTACATCACATTTATGAGTAGCACTTTATAGTTTGGCATACTTATTGAACATGTTTCGATATGCATAACAATTGCATTTTAAAACCACAATACTGAGCTAGCTAATAACAATGTAAGCCAAAATTCTGAAACACACAGTGTATTATTAAAAAAGACAGCGTCTTGCAAAAAATAAAACTTTAACCCCTGTATGTGACTTCAAATGAACTCTAACATAATGTAGATTAATGAAAACTGACCCCATGAGATTGAAAGGTTTGAGGTGCTTTATTTTCACCCCGATTTTTCTGTTTACTCAACTTGTGCTGGTTTTCTCATGGCTGGTCACATTGATAATATTGTGTTTATTTTCAGTGTCTTGTTCATATGGGCTGGGTAATATGGCCAATGTCTTCACAATAAACATTGCCAAATCAGTTGAGTGATAATTGTTATCAATGTAAGATAATTGCAGACAGAATTGTGATCTTCAATTGAAATTGAAGAAATAGTTAGTGGTGTGGTTTACCTTTTTATGTACAGGAAACAATCAACATCTGTTTAACTCATATTTATAATATATTACACATCTGTGTCAAAACGTTCAATGCACGAAATGTGTTGTACCTCAAATTGTGCAATGGATCAAAATGAAATTGATGTATATTGAACCACTGTTGTATTACCAATTAAAGTTATCCAGACATTTTCTACTGCTTTATCCTGTAAAAATCTTACTTAAAATGTTATTGTTATTAATTTGGCAAATAGCAAAGGGAATTCACCTTTGTATATTCTCTGAGAAGTGAATCTAGAATAACATTCAACCACTAAAACTAATTATTCTGTCAGGAATGCAAGTAAATAACTATAATTTGACATCGAGAAATACCAATGTATGTATATATATATATATATATATGTACATACATACCTGGTAAAGAACAAATGACTGTAAAACATAAATATTCACATTAACTGTATGTAAAACTTATCGTCCAGGGTCACTGTTACCAAACAAAAAGACGGTCTTAGCTCTGCACTGCACTCTCCTTGCTGATATACAGTATATATAGTCCTGTTAGGTCTGTAAACTTCCTGTCTCACTAATATAACAGCCTAATTTATTTAATTAGGAATAACAAATGCAAAAGTCAGCAAGGGAGACCAGCCAGGAGGGAGTTGCAGTTGTCCAAGCGTGAGATGACAAGAGCCTGGACCAAAACATGTGCCGCCTTCTGGGTTAGAAGAGGCCGTATCCTTCTGATGTTGTGCAACATGTATCTGCAAGATCGAGCTGTTGCAGCAATGTTGGCAGTGAGGGAGAGATGGTCATCAAGTGTCAAACCCAGGTTCCTTGCGGTATGAGAACACTTTTATCCAAAGCGACTTACAGGGGAATTGAGTACAACCTGCCAGGGGTGGAGTTGAACTTCCATGATGTCTTTTGCAAACAGGGTACCAGTTTTAACCACTGAGCTACCCCACCTGTATCTGAATTAGCATCGGAGGCTAGCAACAGTTAGCTTGGATTTTTTGTCACAGTTAACGACCTAAAACACAAACAGCCTCATACCAACAGTGTGAATAATCTTAATATAACTTTATATGATGAGTGTAAAACTTTTCCTCACCTGTAATGAAACAAAAACCCAGTATTAGCTGTGCAACAGGTTCTCTGACGTCCATGTCAGAGTTCTTCCTTTTCACAGGAGTCTTGCGCCAAATAGCAGAGTAGCCAACCAATTACTGACATCTACTGGTAGAAATAATTACTGTCCCCCAGGTAAGTGAAGGGTAAAATAGGGCAATTCTTTACAAAGTCATTTAGTACAAATGAGTATCAGTTGGGATTTATTTTGGGCCCTGCCCCTACACTTCCTCCTCTGCACTGATGGGCAGCTACAAATCAATAAAATGTGTTGATATTATGATAAGACTGCACTCAGAAAAGGAGATGAGCCAAAGCAAAGTCATGAGGGCATTTTTAGACACCAGCCTCCTCTTCCTAAAATTGTATTTCTATTACTCCTCTGCTGTGTCCTCCTCTCTTTATTCCTCTTCTTGTCAATTAAAGGGACAGTTTCATGTGAATGGGATGCACAAAACTGGAGATGTGATTCTAGGTGGACTGTTTGCTGTTAACACAATTTCAACTGATCCTGACCTGTCTTTTACCTCAGAGCCACAAACGTCTGACTGCTATGGGTGAGTCTGTGAGGGAAAAAGCACAAAGCTGATGAAACCCAAGTCCATAAGTAGACTGTATATATGATTCATGTAAAATACTTACAGTATATGTATATTTATATATGTATATATGGATGATTGTGTGTGTATATATATATATATATACTGTATATATACATATATATATATATAGATATATATATACATATGCCATTTTAGATTACATTTGCATCCACATTTTGTTATCATGTTTGAACTATTTATCTGACTGAATTCATAATATGTAGTTGTGAAACATGTAGCTTTGTATTATTCCTTTAAAGTTTATTTTATCGTAAACACTTGTGTTATGTTGTTAGTTTTGATATTGTAGGATTCAGACTGGCTCAGTCCATGGCCTTTGCTATTGATGAGATCAACAGAAACTCCAACCTGCTGCCTAATGTGACTCTGGGATACAGTCTGTATGATAACTGTGCCCAACTAGGAATTGGATTTCGTGCAGCACTGACCTTAGTCAGTGGTCAAGAAGAGCAAGTTACATTAGAGGAGAACTGTGTAGGAACTCCTCCAGTCCTAGGGATTGTGGGGGGTGCTTCCTCGAGACGTTCTATTGCCATATCCACAGTCTTAGGTTTGTACAGCATGCCTCTGGTAAGTTTAAATAAATGAAAAAAATGCACATAACAATCAATGTTAAACAATCAATGTTAAATTTAAAATAAATATTTTTTAGAACTTTGAATTAAAGAAAGTCTGTATTGTTTTGCAGGTGAGTTATTATGCCACATGTTCCTGCCTGAGTGACCGACAAAAGTTTCCATCTTTCTTTAGAACGATCCCAAGTGATGCTTTTCAGGTGAAAATGTATCTACAAAAAGAAAAGAGTGTGTCACCAGTCATGTTATATGTTTCATTGACAGAGTTGTGTGGTGTCAGATATACAACACTTAAAGACAGTGATTAAACATGAGTCTTTGATTAACCTGTTTAGCAGGATTTCTAGTAAAGATGATTCCAGCCTGTGCACTAATCCCTTTGCTCTGTGTCCACATAGGTGAATGCTATGATTCAGATTCTAAAACATTTTGGTTGGACTTGGTCAGGTCTAATCATCAGTGATGATGATTATGGAGTCCATGCTGCCCGATCCTTTCACTCTGATCTGGGTCCAGCTGGTGGAGGTTGTCTGGCATACACAGAGATTTTGCCCTGGGGTGATGACCCTGCTGAACTAAGGAGAATAGTGGATGTAATGAGGAAATCTACAGCTCGGGTGGTGATTGTGTTTGCACATAAGATTGACATGGTTAACCTCATGGAAGAAGTAGGTGTTCAAGATTCAAGATTCTTTATTGTTATTATGCAAGCATAACACAATTTCCTCCCGAGACTCTCAGCACACTTTGAAATGAAAAGAAAATAACAAATAGAAAAATAGAAATTAACAAAACAGAAAACAAGATAGGGAATTGAAAATAGGTTGTTGTTACATGATTTAATATTAATTGCATAGAGCTGCTTTGACTGTAAAACAAATATGAAAAGTATGAAGTATGAATTTATATACTTGTTATATTGTAATGTACAGGTGGTGAGGCAAAATGTGACAGGTCTGCAGTGGATGGCCAGTGAAGCCTGGACATTAGCTCCTGAGCTTCAAACTCCTCACCTCATGCCGTACCTGGGAGGAACACTGGGCATCGCCATCCTTCGAGGAGAAATGCCAGGGTTCAGGGATTTCCTGTTACAAATACGTCCTGACCAACATCACAACACTAGAACTGGAAATGATGTGGTAAGAATTTAAATGTTCAATCTGATTTAAAAAAAAAGAAAAAAATAGTGTCAGTGTAAAAAAACAACAATAATTGTTTTCAGGTGAATCAGTTTTGGGAACACACATTTCAGTGTAGATTTGCACCACCTCCAGCAGGTTGGGTAGAAGCTAGAGGAGAATTGTGCACTGGACAGGAAGTTATAGAGAATGTGGAGACTGATTTCCTGGATGATTCAGACCTCAGACCAGAGTATAATGTGTATAAGGCTGTGTACGCTCTGGCGTATGCTCTTGATGACATACTGCAGTGTGAGCCAGGGAGAGGACCTTTCAGCAACAACACCTGTGCTCATTTACAAAGAATGGAGCCATGGCAGGTGAGATATCAGTTTACACTCAAGTCTTTTAATTTGACTTAATCCACTGTGTTTCTTTAAGAGTTGAGCATTAAGTGTGTATTATTAATTGATTATGAGATTATGATAATTTCAATACAATTTAATAATTTTCTACACTTATGGAGAATAGATAATTGAGTGTATTGTATTCGAATGAAATATAAATAATATTTAACAGAATATAATTAGGGTTCGAGCAACAAGGTTGCAAGAACCCTATTGAAACTGGAAGGATTATTATTAGGGTTCGAGCAACAAGGTTGCAAGAACCCTATTGAAACTGGAAGGATTATTATTATTATTATTCTTATTATTCCTTAAAGTAAATCGCCTTTTTGAGGCCTTTCCCATACCCCAAAACTCACAGATTTTTGTGACCGCATCAATCGTGGTGTAAATTTACGTCTGAAAAAGGTTCGGGGAATGTGCGTCGAAAATTGAATGTGGGAGGGGCCAATAAGTGCGGCGCCACCTGTCCAAATTCACCATGACCAACACAAATATCGCACATGCACGAAATTCGGTACACATGTGTAGTGGGTCAGGATGAAGAAAAAATTACATTATGACCATGATCCAAACCCAACAGGAAATCCGCCATCTTGGGTTGATTGGCCATTTTTTGGTGAGGTCCCTGTGGACCAGTTGAGGAGCTTACAGTATCAAAAGTTTTTTCAAATGTCGCATGGCGCACGAGATAGGAGGCGGCAAAGTTCTTGATGATTCTGATGTTTCGCATCAGAAAAACAAAACTCCTATAACTTTGCGATGGAAGGTCCGATCCAAACTAAACTTGCTACCGTTGATGATGGGCCATGGCTGAAGACGTCTATGAAAAAACGGTGAAGTTTGAAAACAGCGCCTCCTTGTGGTGAAAGAAAATACACCAAAAAAAAGTTTTTTTACGATTTCGGGAATAACTTTTACACAGATAATCGTACCGCACTCAAAATTGGTGACAACAGTCAAAACACATGGTAGATGATGCGTGATTAATATGACGACAAATCGTTTAACGGTGTTGCCATGGCAACGACGCAAAGTCGGATTTTTGGGACAAAAAAATCAAACTGCTACAACTTCGCGAATCCTGGTCTGATCTGAATAAAACTTGCTAGGATTGATGACAGTCCGGCCCTAAAGACGTCTATATGAAAATATTCAATTTCGAAAACAGCGCCCCCTGGTGACAGCAGACAATATGACAGCTTGTATTTCAATTATCTCCTCCTAGAGCTTTTGTGCGATCACTTTTAAACTTGGTGAGATCAATGTGGACGAGTTGAGCATCAAAAGTTATCAAAAGCTTTTTAAAATATTGTATGGCGTACGAGATAGGGGGCGCCAAAATTGGAGATAATAATAATTTTTCACAACAGACAATGAAACTGTTATAACTTTGCGATGGAAGATCTGATCCCAACCAAACTTGCTATAGTTGATGATGGTTAGTGGCTGAAGACGACTGTGTTTCTGAAACGGTACATTTTGAAAACAGCGCCTCCTGGTGGTGGTAGAAAATTCTAAAAAAACAAACTGTTACAACTTTGCCAATCCTTGTCCGATCTGAACCAAACTTGCAAGGATTGATGACAGTCCGGCCCTGAACACGTCTATATGAAAATATTAATTTTCAAATACAGCGCCCCCTGGTGACAGCAGACAGAATTACATTTATAGTTTTTGATGCTGCTCCAACAGGGATTGTTGTATCCACTTGAAACTTAGTATGTGGGACCCCAGACCCTTCCTCAACATGTCCGTAAAAGGTCACCTCCCTACAGGAAGTGGAACGCCCGAAACAGGAAGTAAAGTCTTACATTGTCCGATTTGCACGAAACCTCATATGTGAGTTACGGGACCTTTCCTGAACATGTTTACGGAGACGCCGTTGACCGAACAGGAAGTCGGCCATTATAAACAGGAAGTGCCCTCTAACTTTGCAGTACATTGTCCGATCTGCACAAAACCTTATATGTGACACCAGGGACCTGTCCTGAGCATGTCTGTAAAAGGTCACCTCCCTACAGGAAGTGGAACGCCCGAAACAGGAAGTAAAGTCTTACATTGTCCGATTGACACAAAACTAGATATGTGAGTTACGGGACCTTCCCTGAACATGTTTCCAGAAACGAACAGGAAGTTGGCCATTTTAAACAGGAAGTGCCCGCTAACTTTGCCGTACGTTGTCCAATTTGCACGAAACCTTATATGTCACACCAGGGATCTGTCCTGAGCATGTCTGCAAAAGATGACCTCCCAACCTCCCAAAGTAAACTCTAAGATTTTCCGATCTGCACAAAACTTGATATGTAAGACAAGGGAACTTCCCTGAACACGTTTACGGACGCGCATTTGACCGAACAGGAAGTCGGCCATTTTAAACAGGAAGTGCCCTATAACTTTGCCATACGTTGCCGATCCCCCCCGCCTTGGCAGTCCAATCCTCGATTAGAACTGGCAATCGGAACGTTGAACGTCACTGCTCTGGTGGGAAAGGAGCCGACTAGATATAGTCAGCCTCACTTTGACACATAGCATTGGCTCTGGAACCCAAGTCCTTGAGCGGGGTTTGATTCTCTTCTTTGCAGGAGTTGTGGTGGTACTGGAGAGGAGGGTCTGGTTAGTGGATGAGCTCCGGATTGCGGAGGAGCAGTGTGGTTTTCGTTCTGGCCAGGGAAGCGTGGACCAGTTGCTTGGGTGCTGGAGGGGGCATGGGAGTTTGTCCAACCTGTCCACATGTATTTGGTGTATCTGGAGAAGGCTTATGACCGTGTCCATAGGGGCATCCTGCGGGGGGTGCTCTGGGAGTATGCGGTGGATCGCCATTTAAGGCCATTCAGTCCCTGTACCGAAAGAGTGCGAGTCTGTTTTGCGTAGCCGGCAGTAAGTCGGACCTGTTCCTGGTTAGGATGCCTCCTGGAAGCCTCCCTGGGGAGGTGTTTCAGGCATGTCCTTCCGGAAGGAGACCCCGGTGTAGACCCAGTACACAATGGGGATTATATCTCTCAGCTGGCCAGGGAACACCTTGGAATTCCCCCAGAGGAGCTTGTAGAAGTGGCCAGGGAGAGGGCTGTCTGGGTTTCCTTGCTGCCCGCGCAATCCAGATAAGCATAAGACAACGAAACGGAATGGAACAAATTATAGATGAGAGGATAGTTCATTTACAGATGGGTAATAGGGCAATGTAATATTAGGTAATATTAGAAACAGTATAATTTGGGTAATGTGACTTACAGTAAACGTTTCTGCACGTCTCGACTTTCCCCCCTGCCGGCCCCTAAACGACCCCTGAAGGGAGCAGCCGAAAGGAAAGAAAATATATATATAAATATACATATACATATATATGTATATATATACATATACATATATATATATGTACACATATATATTTATATATATATATCTTCTATCCTTTCGGCTGCTCCCTTCAGGGGTCGTTTAGGGGCAGGCAGGGGGGAATGTCGAGACGTGCAAAGTCCAAAATCAAGGTAAACAATCCAACCAGGCAGAAAAATCCACAGGATAAGAAGTCAGGCATATGAAGTGCAAAGAACAATCTGGCAGAGAGTGAATGAACTGCAGAAGCTTATATACTGGTGCTTGATGAGTGGGAGAGTAGTGGTACACAGGTGAGCTGAGTTGGGCGTGGCTATAAGACAGTGAGGTGTGAGTGGAAAAGAACTGGAAGGTGAGGAATGAAGCAGAACTGTGACACATCCTGTAAGTCAAAGCAGTGTGAATGGTTTGACCAATTTGTGTGATAAGAAAAAATAATGACAATGGCTAATATTGTACAAAAACCATCTTGTATATCAGAGCAGAAGAAGCACAGATATTTCAAAAATGATCAATTATTAGCTCTATTTGTTGCTTTACCTTTTGCAAAACTGTTGATGCTGATTCATATCACCCACATGTTGGGGAACCCTGAAAATGATTCTTCAATAATATTGCTTTAGAAGGAAATGCTTTCTTTGAAATGTTTTTTTAAATATGTTTTCTTCTTCTTAATTTTGATTTCAAAAGCTTATGTATTTTATGGAAAAAGTCAACTTCACCACAACATTTGGAGATCAAGTGTCATTTGATGAAAATGGTGATGCCTTACCTGTATATGACATCATGAACTGGGTGTGGCTCCCTGATGGAAGAGCTAAAGTTCAGAGAGTGGGTGAGGTGAAGAGGTCAGCCTTCAAAGGTGAAGAACTCACACTGGATGAAGGCAAAATCTTTTGGAACGTTGAATCTAAACAGGTAATTGATTTTCTGACACCTTGTACATGGACAAGTCCTTACAGATGAGTCTACCAGACACTGATATTTCTGCACACAGCCTCCTCGGTCAGTGTGCAGTGAGAGTTGTCCTCCAGGTACCCGCATGGCCAGAAAGAAGGGGGAACCTGAGTGTTGTTTTGACTGTGTCCCTTGTTCTGAAGGAAAGATCAGCAATACAACTGGTGAGTGTAAAGTTTTAAACACCACAGTTCAGAGATGTTGTATAAACATGTTTCTCATCACTTTCCCTCTTTACTCAGACTCCATGGAGTGCACCAGTTGTCCAGAGGATTTCTGGTCCAGCCCCCAGCGTGATCACTGTGTCCCGAAGAAAACAGACTTCCTCTCCTACCATGAGCCTCTGGGTATCTGCTTGACAACCACCTCACTGTTGGGCACATGTATCTGTGTTGTTGTTCTGGGCATCTTCATCCATCATCGCAGCACACCTATAGTTCGTGCCAACAATTCAGAACTCAGTTTCCAGCTCTTGGTGTCACTTAAGTTCTGTTTCCTCTGCTCTTTGCTCTTCATTGGACGACCCAGATTATGGACTTGCCAACTAAGACATGCAGCATTTGGCATCAGCTTTGTGCTTTGTGTCTCATGTATTCTGGTAAAAACCATGGTGGTTCTGGCTGTGTTCAGGGCCTCCAAACCAGGAGGTGAGTCCAGTCTCAAGTGGTTCGGTGCTGTGCAGCAGAGAGGGACAGTTCTGGTTCTGACTTCTGTTCAAGCAGCAATCTGCACTGTCTGGCTTGTCTCTGCTTCACCAGTGCCTCATAAAAACACACAGTATCACAGTGACAAGATAGTTTATGAGTGTGCAGTTGGGTCCACAGTTGGTTTTACAGTTTTACTTGGTTATATTGGTTTACTGGCTGTCCTCAGTTGTTTGTTAGCTTTTCTTGCAAGGAATCTTCCAGACAGTTTCAATGAAGCCAAACTCATCACTTTCAGCATGCTGATCTTCTGTGCAGTGTGGGTGGCCTTTGTCCCTGCTTACATCAGCTCACCTGGCAAATATGCAGATGCAGTGGAGGTATTTGCCATCCTGGCCTCCAGTTTTGGCATCTTGGTGGCACTGTTTGGACCCAAATGTTATATAATCTTGTTGAGACCAGAGAAAAACACAAAGAAAGCCATCATGGGTCGAGGCATTGGGTCATAAAAACTGCAAGGAACAGAATTTGTCAATTCTAGGTACCTTCTACATACAAAAATACTGGTAGAACAATACTACTACCAAGAAAGAGGGTTTATGGTAATTAAATGTTTTCATCTAATATATTCATGATCACTAAAAAATTACCCCTTTTCAGCAACTATAAAAATTACAGGACACTTTTCTTCAAATCCCTTAAAGTCTATGAGTAAATTTGGCTCTGTTGATGCCTTCCCCGTTGTGGGAATAATAAAATATTATCAAATCTTATCTTCTCCAACCAAAAGAGTAGATACGCCTGCATTTCTCTGGTATGTAGCTCCTCAGTAGCTCCTCAGCATCACTCACTGTTGAACAGATGTCACCTTAAAAAATCATCATCATCCTCTTCCTAACATAACTGTCAGCTCCCTAATTTGTTAACACTGCAGCTATTGACAACGGTTGTGGAGAGATGTCTTCCACAACAGAATGTCAGCTGTAGCACTATTGGCTACTCTACTTTATGGCGACAATACCCTCCCTTGCAGCTTGTTTTCACCAGAAATATGTAAAGAGGTACTGTAAAAAGCTACTTGTGGTCAAAGAGTCATATCAGTAGGACTTTAAGGTCTTTGTTACTTTTAATGGTCCAAGTTAAACTCGCTGGAAGAACTGCCGGAAACATACAATCAACATAATAAAATGCATGTTCTGAAAATCTACCAATTGTTCTTATCCAAAACACAAGGTGTTTTTTCTTACCTACTTTTTGTTTGAACAGTTAAGGGATAAATTAACCCAGTGTCCATGTTTACCAACTTTTTTGTTGTTCTCTTCCTTGCTGCCACCAACTGGACAGGGAAGTGTTTTACATGGAGCATAGGCAGATAGTGGTTCCTGCGGGCACGAGATGGTGGGGTTCTCATTTATGTCCCATCGTGTAAATGGACGGATGACAACATTTATCTCATGTAAACCCTGTCACTCTTTTGTGGAATCGCGGCCCGGACAAGAGTTAAGTCTCTGAGCAAAGCAATACCATCAACCCTTTCCATTGCATTACATTTATTCTTGCATTACTCAAAAATTACTGGATCCATGTCCATGATGGCCAAAGTTACAAATTACAAATTCAGTAAGTATGTAAATCTATGTGTTGGGGGTTAGTGTACACACCCTATTTTATTTTGGAACGTGTAAAATGGAGTAGGATTGAATGTGCATGGAAATGGTGGATATAGATAACAGCTCATTATTTTGCAGGCAGTCTCATGGTGGCTGTATGCAGCAGTTCATTATTAGGCAGTTAGTCTGTTGGTGGATTTATAGACCAGCTCACTATTACCACTATGGCGGTCAGTCAATGGATGTTTACAACAGCTCAGTAATTGGCAGTCAGTCTCCTGCTGAATATCGAGAACAGCTCATTATTTGGCAGTCAGTCTGTTGATGGATGTTCAAGAAACACATACACCATAACACCTGCAGGCACTGTACAGGCAGGTCACCAGCATTATTACAAGGTTGCACAGCTAAGGTGGATGACCTGAATTAGCATTGGAGTGTCTTTTTTTATCACAGTTAACAACAGTGCACACAGTGAGAGCTACACAACAGGAAGTCAAAACACATGTCACCAAGCAATCAAATATACCAAACAGACAACAATAGGTAACATCACAGTGAGTAAAAAACACAATGACAAAGAAAGCAGTTTCAAAAAACATTCAAACTCACCGTTGTTTTTAAGTACAATCTGTCAGCTTTTGTCAATGTTGAACTGTGACTCAGGAGCAAGTCTGCATGCAAAAAGTGCATGTGTAACGTGCAGGAATTTCCTGTGCACCTCCTCTCCTAAAAAAATAAATAAATACAGCACAATCAACAATCAAATGCACATCAAATGCACAAGTAGGGGAGGAAATACATCAGACAAGGCCTACTCAAATACAAAGAAGGGGTTTAGAGCTACACCACTACCACACTTAGGCCAGTCCGATCACCTATCCATTCACTTAGCACTAGCATACACAGGAGAAAAGCTCAGCCAACCACCAGGACAATTAAAACTTGGCCTGAAGGAGCTTCCTCGCAGCTGTGGGACTGCTTTGAAAGGACAAACAGACATTTTTGGAAACCAGGACTTGGGGGAGTACACATCCACTGTACTCTGTTACATCCAGAACTGTGTGACAACTTCACATTAACAAACTCATCCGGGTGTACCCAAACCAGAAGCCTTGGATGACAAAAGAGGTCCAAACTCTCCTCATGGACCGCAGCATCACCTTCAGGTCTAGCGACAGAGCTCTGTACAGCGCCGCTAGAGCCAACCTGAAGAAAGGCATCAAGGATACCAAAGCGGCCATCAAGAGGAAGATATAGGACCACTTTAACAACAAAGATCCACAGTGGGTGTGACAGGGCATCAAGCACATTACCAACTACAAGCCCAGCAACGGCACGGCGGCCAACGGCAACGCCTCACTGGCAGAGGAACTAAATTGTTTCTTTCCTCGCTTCAAGGTTAAACCAGAAGAGCTCGTCACCACTCTCCCACCAGCCCTTAACAACAACTACACTCTCAGTGTGCAGGAGAATGAGGTGAGGAGGGTGCTGAGGGCAGTGAACCCGAGGAAGGCTGCCGGCCCGGATGGCGTAACAGGAAGTGTTCTGAAAGAATGTGCAGAACAGCTTTCTGAGGTCTTCACAAAGATCTGTCCCTATCCAAGTCCATTTTCCAGTTCATCTAATTCTTATTTTATCTTATTCTTATTTTATTGTTAATATTTCTATTTTCTCTTTAAAATTGTTATTTATTTATTTGTATTTTGCACCAAGGGAGTGGCACCCAAATTTCGTTGTCCACAAAATAACGACAATAAAGGCTATTCTGATTCTGATTCTGATCAGATGATGCATCTAAAGAGAGAGAATGTTCTCCGGTGTGAAGTGAATGTCGGGGACTTTGTAATCTGTGCTGTATGCAGCCAAGTTTCAAATTTTCGATGCATCTCTAATAGAAAGCATAGTTTTAAGAAAATTTCCCCTTTGTCCCTAATCTGGATTTTCATAGATTGTGTATTACTTGGAAAAAGTCAATTTCACAACAACATTTGGTGATCGAGTGTCATTTGATGAAAATGGTGATGCCTTACCTGTATATGACATCATGAACTGGGTGTGGCTCCCTGATGGAAGAGCTAAAGTTCAGAGAGTGGGTGAGGTGAAGAGGTCAGCCTTCAAAGGTGAAGAAATCAAACTGGATGAAGACAAAATCTTCTGGAACTTTGAATCCAAACAGGTTATTTCTTATTTTACTACCATCTCTTTACCTTAATCATTATAGATTAATCTCACAGACACTGATATTTCTCCACACAGCCTCCTCGGTCAGTGTGCAGTGAGAGTTGTCCTCCAGGTACCCGCATGGCCAGAAAGAAGGGGGAACCTGAGTGTCGTTTTGACTGTGTCCCTTGTTCTGAGGGAACGATTAGCAATACAACTGGTGAGTGTAAACTTTTAAACACCACAGTTCAGAGATGTTGTGTAAACATGTATCTCATCCCTTTCCCTCTTTTCTCAGACTCCATGGAGTGCACCAGTTGTCCAGAAGATTTCTGGTCCAGCCCCCAGCGTGACCACTGTGTTCCTAAGAAAAAAGAGTTCCTCTCCTACCATGAGCCGCTGGGTATCTGCTTGACAACCACCTCACTATTGGGCACATGTATCTGTGTTGTTGTTCTGGGCATCTTCATCTATCATCACAGCACACCTATAGTTCGTGTCAACAACTCAGAACTCAGTTTTATTCTCTTGGTGTCACTTAAGTTCTGTTACAAAAAAGAAAGTGTCGCTCCGCAGCACTTTCTTTTTTTGTTAATTTCCCCGAGGGAACCTCCCAAAGGGATCAATAAAGTCGTCTGTCTGTCTGTCTGTGTCTGTCTGTCAACACTACTGTGCACTACCTTTTACCTCAGCTGCTTTTTTTTATCTACCTGTATATATTATCCTTATTTTTATTTGTATATTTTAACTTTATCCGTACATATATATTTTTACCCTACTTATTTTTACCGTATGGATGATGCCAGTTTCGTTGCACTATGTGCAATGATAATAAAGGGATTCGGATTCTGAGGAGGACATGAGAGAGTGTAAACCTAAAAAAAACAGTTTTTGTAGGTTTTCACATTTTATAATAAATGGTAATAAGAGTATTCTGTGCTGTGGCTTTTAATTTTCTAATTTCTACAATCAAACATCAAAATACCAAAGGAAAGCAATGATAATATTTTCTACATAATTTTGTAGAAATCAGTGACAGTTGAGATTTATTTTGGGCCTTGCCCCTACAGCTTCACTTCCTGATGGGTGGTGTTACAAGATTAATCAACATGGGCAGCTGCAAATCAATAAACTGTGTTGATATTGTGATAAGACTGCACTCAGAAAAGGAGATGAGCCAAAGCAAAGTCATGAGGGCATCTTTAGACACCAGCCTCCTCTTCCTAATGTTGTATTTCTGCTTCTCCTCTTCTGTGTCCTCCTCTCTTTATTCCTCCTCTTGTCAGTTAAAGGGACAGTTTCATTTAAATGGGATGCACAAAACTGGAGATGTGATTCTAGGTGGACTGTTTACAGTCAACTTCATTTCAACTGATCCTGACCTGTCTTTTACCTCAGAGCCACAAAAGTCTGACTGCTATGGGTGAGTTTGTGAGGGAAACAACAAAAAGCTGATGAAACCCAAGTCTATAAGTAGAATATATGTATGATTCATGTAAAATACAGTGTGTATATATGCCATTTTAAGTCATGTTTGCCATTATATTTGAACTATTACTCTGACTGAATTAATAATAAGTATTTGTGAAACATGTGAAACAGCTTTGCACAGATAATATAGAATGTTGCATATGAGCAGACTGTTCATAATCAAGTTCTGAGAACCGACACATCACATATCCTCCAACATTTCTACTGAATATTTTTGTCCTCTGGCAGACGCTGCAAAGTCCCAGCAGGCAATTGTTTAAAAACTCTTTTGAGCCTACATTTGTTAGACATTTAAATGAGGCTGCTTGGACCAGGAATGTGTCATGGATTTTATGTTGTTTTTAACAATTGTTGCTCCTTTAGTGATTAAACTGTTATTGCCTTTGTTGTGTTGCTTTTATTGTATTTTAATGTTTTGTTTTATTATTTATTAATTATTTATTAATTAACATTAATTACATAATGTTACATTAATATTAATTAATTAATTAATAATACATCATTAATTATTTATTCATTAATGTATTTTAAGTGTATGTTAACAGGTGTGTTATTTTGTTAGTTTTAATATTATAGGATTCAGAGTGGCTCAGACCATGGCCTTTGCTATTGATGAGATCAACAGAAACTCCAATCTGCTGCCTAATGTGACTGTGGGATACAGTCTGTATGATAACTGTGCCCAACTAGGAGTTGGATTTCGTGCAGCACTGACATTAGTCAGTGGTCAAGAAGAGCAAGTTACATTAGATGAGAACTGTGTAGGAACTCCTCCAGTCCTAGGGATTGTGGGAGACGCTTCCTCTACAAATACTATTGCCATATCCACAGTCTTAGGTTTGTACAGCGTGCCTCTGGTAAGTTTAAATAAATGTAATTAATTAATTGAATTCCAACAATTTCATTATATAATTACAATTTAGTTATAAACATATTTAACATCGAAAAGAAATGTTTTTAGAACATTCAATCTGTGTGTTTTGCAGGTGAGCTATTTTGCCACATGTTCCTGCCTGAGTGACCGACAAAAGTTTCCATCTTTCTTTAGGACGATCCCAAGTGATGCTTTTCAGGTGAAAATGTATCTACAAAAAGAAAAGACTGTGTCACCAGTCATGTTATATGTTTCATTGACAGAGTTGTGTGGTGTCAGATATACAACACTTAAAGACAGTGAATAAACATGAGTCTTTGATTAACCTGTTTAGCAGGATTTCTAGTAAAGATGATTCCAGCCTGTGCACTAATCCCTCTGCTCTGTGTCCACATAGGTGAATGCCATGATTCAGATTCTAAAACACTTTGGTTGGACTTGGGCAGGTCTGCTCATCAATGATAGCGATTACGGATTCCATGCTGCACGATCCTTTCACTCTGATCTGGGTCCTGCTGGTGGAGGTTGTCTGGCTTACACTGAGATTTTGTCCCGGGGTGATGACCCTGCTGAACTAAGGAGAATAGTGGATGTGATAAGGAAATCTACAGCTCGGGTGGTGATTGTGTTTGCAAATAATTTCATTGTTAACCTCATGAAAGAGGTCAGTCCTGGAAAAAAATATCTAGCAAAAAAAATTTAGCCTTTAAAAAAAAACAGATTTCATGAATTCTGTTTTACATGTCATTTGTTAAAGCTGCTGCTAATGTTTAAGAGTAAGGTTGTTTATCAAGATAAATTAAAATTTGACTGTAATTCTGGTAGTACTCTAGGTTTGTGTGTGACATCAACTGTGGAAACTAGATTATACTTTACTGGTATCAAAGTATGAATTCATATATATGTGATAATACAATGTACAGGTGGTGAGGCAGAATGTGACAGGCCTGCAGTGGATTGTCAGTGAAGCCTGGACATCAGCTGATGTACTCCAGACTCCTCACTTCATGCCGTACCTGGGTGGAACACTGGGCATCGCCATCCGTCGAGGAGAAATACCAGGTTTCAGGGACTTCCTTTTACAAACAAGTCCTGATCTACATCACAACAACACTGATGGAAACAGCATGGTGAGAGTTTCACTCTGATTTGGTATTTTTTGGAAAAAAATATATTGTAATCAATTTAAGATGAACTACATTACAGGTGAATCAGTTTTGGGAACACACATTTCAGTGTAGATTTGCACCACCTCCAGCAGGTTGGGTGGAAGCTGGAGGAGAATTATGCACTGGACAGGAAGTTATAGAGAATGTGGAGACTGATTTCCTGGATGATTCAGACCTCAGACCAGAGTATAATGTGTATAAGGCTGTGTATGCTCTGGCGTATGCTCTTGATGACATGCTGCAGTGTGAGCCAGGGAGAGGACCTTTCAGCAACAACACCTGTGCACAGTTACAAAGAATGGAGCCATGGCAGGTGAGATATCAGTTTACACTCAACTCTTCATTTCACTTATTCCATATTTTCATTGAGTGTGAAACGTTAAGAAATTATAGACCAAATCCGATTTCTGGGATTAGGCAAATAATATAGGACATTCCAAATTGACCATAGGTATTAGTGTGAGAGTGGATGGTTGTTTGTCTCTATGTGGCCCTTTGATGGACTGGTGACCTGTCCAAGGTGTAACCCCGCTTTTAGCTCTATGTCAGCTGGGATTGGCACCAGAGCCCCTTACGACCCTCATGTGGAGGATAGAGCGGTAGAATAAGGATGGATGGATCCTACTTTCTATTCTTTATAGAGTTAAATTGAGTGTATAGAAAGTAGAGGTGCACCGAAATGAAAATTGTTGGCCGAAACCTTAAACCAAAAATCATGGAACACTTGGCCGAAAACCCAAACACCAAAAAAAATGATTATGCCAATTGTGTATCATTTATTTTTATCTAATTCTAATCTATTCATATTCTGTTGTTATGGCTTGGATTGTGTGTACTTAACTCACTAAAGTCTAGGCATTGAAGTTATATATATAGATTAATGTTCATGCTTCAAAGAATAAATAAATTAATAATCTATGAAAATAGATTAGGAGGATCTCATCGAACATATCAGACAACGACAGTGCATGCCCCTCATCTGGTGTAGACAGACAAGCCTTTTTTTCTGCACCACTCTTCACACCTCTCTTCTCCATCTCCTAAAGCAGCCTGGATTATTTATGTACGCACTGCTTTATCCCCACATCCAAGTAATGATCTTTATTACGAGGATCGAGTACAGTCGCGATGAAGTGCAAAGGATCTGAGTAGATCTTAATACTGCGCACTTTTCATTGTTTTCACTCTGTGGTCCGTCTCAACCCCTTTGTGTAGAAGACGCTAAAAAAAAAAAAGGTCTTAGTCAAAAAGGAATAAGCACACTAGATTGACGTCAAGTACTTTGGCCTGGGGTATACTACCGCGTTGGTCTGAACAACAATCTGGCGACAAGCGGGTGATAAGCTGGGGTAGATATACTGCACGGCTGATGAACTGATGAGAGGCAGGTGTGTAGACTGGGAGCTGTAATGAACTGATCACTGACAGGTGTGCGGGGTGAGTGGAGCTGGGAGCACAGCGTAACCATGA
The DNA here is from genome assembly GCF_019176455.1 of Solea senegalensis. Classification (NCBI taxonomy): domain Eukaryota; kingdom Metazoa; phylum Chordata; class Actinopteri; order Pleuronectiformes; family Soleidae; genus Solea; species Solea senegalensis. The sequence continues at coordinate 26,335,407 of NC_058028.1, read as the reverse complement.
CAACGTCTGCCACAGATGCATCTTATTCTTATTTTATCTTATTCTTATTTTATTGTTAATATTTCTATTTTCTCTTTAAAATTGTTATTTATTTATTTGTATTTTGCACCAAGGGAGTGGCACCCAAATTTCGTTGTCCACAAAATAACAACAATAAAGGCTATTCTGATTCTGATCAGATGATGCATCTAAAGAGAGAGAATGTTCTCCGGTGTGAAGTGAATGTCGGGGACTTTATAATCTGTGCTGTATGCAGCCAAGTTTCAAATTTTCGATGCATCTCTAATAGAAAGCATAGTTTTAAGAAAATTTCCCCTTTGTCCCTAATCTGGATTTTCATAGATTGTGTATTACTTGGAAAAAGTCAATTTCACAACAACATTTGGTGATCGAGTGTCATTTGATGAAAATGGTGATGCCTTACCTGTATATGACATCATGAACTGGGTGTGGCTCCCTGATGGAAGAGCTAAAGTTCAGAGAGTGGGTGAGGTGAAGAGGTCAGCCTTCAAAGGTGAAGAACTCACACTGGATGAAGACAAAATCTTCTGGAACTTTGAATCCAAACAGGTTATTTCTTATTTTGTCAGACTACCATCTCTTTACCTTAATCATTATAGATTAATCTAACAGACACTGATATTTCTCCACACAGCCTCCTCGGTCAGTGTGCAGTGAGAGTTGTCCTCCAGGTACCCGCATGGCCAGAAAGAAGGGGGAACCTGAGTGTTGTTTTGACTGTGTCCCTTGTTCTGAGGGAACGATTAGCAATACAACTGGTGAGTGTAAAGTTTTAAACACCACAGTTTAGAGATGTTGTATAAACATGTATCTCATCACTTTCCCTCTTTTCTCAGACTCCATGGAGTGCACCAGTTGTCCAGAAGATTTCTGGTCCAGCCCCCACCGTGACCACTGTGTTCCTAAGAAAAAAGAGTTCCTCTCCTACCATGAGCCGCTGGGTATCTGCTTGACAACCACCTCACTGTTGGGCACATTTATCTGTGTTGTTGTTCTGGGCATCTTCATCTATCATCACAGCACACCTATAGTTCGTGTCAACAACTCAGAACTCAGTTTTATTCTCTTGGTGTCACTTAAGTTCTGTTTCCTCTGCTCATTGCTCTTCATTGGACGACCCAGATTATGGACTTGTCAACTAAGACATGCAGCATTTGGCATCAGCTTTGTGCTTTGTGTCTCATGTATCCTGGTGAAAACCATGGTGGTTCTGGCTGTGTTCAGGGCCTCCAAACCAGGAGGTGAGTCCAGTCTCAAGTGGTTTGGTGCTGTGCAGCAGAGAGAGACAGTTCTGGTTCTGACTTGTGTTCAAGCAGCAATCTGCACTGTCTGGCTTGTCTCTGCTTCACCAGTGCCTCATAAAAACACCCAGTATCAAAGTGACAAGATAGTTTATGAGTGTGCAGTTGGGTCCACAGTTGGTTTTGCAGTTTTACTTGGTTATATTGGTTTACTGGCTGTCCTCAGTTGTTTGTTAGCTTTTTTAGCAAGGAATCTTCCAGACAGTTTCAATGAGGCCAAACTCATCACTTTCAGCATGCTGATCTTCTGTGCAGTGTGGGTGGCCTTTGTCCCTGCTTACATCAGCTCACCAGGCAAATATGCAGATGCAGTGGAGGTATTTGCCATCCTGGCCTCCAGTTTTGGCCTGTTGGTGGCGCTGTTTGGACCTAAATGTTACATAATCCTGTTCAGACCAGAGAAAAACACAAAGAAAGCCATCATGGGTCGTGGCATTGGATCATAGAAACTGTGAGACCACATTAATCAATTCTAGCTCAAAAGTACACACACAAATGCAGATAAAATAATGTTTTAATATGTATTTCAACATTATATAAATGGAAAAAAAATGGTAAAAAGAAATTGTATTTTAACGTAAAATAACTTCTTTAATTTCTTTACTCTTTTCCAGCATTCAATTTAAGTCTATGTATGTGTATGATTCTTCGATACCCTGCTCAATCGACGGATCATTCAGATGCATCAATTGTCTCCTCACCAGCTTCTCAGCATTGCGTATCACTTAAGACGGATACAACTGTAAACACTTATTTTGATTAAGGTGTTAATACGTGCTTAATAAAGGTCTGAAATGGTACTTATATGCATGTTAGTAAGCACCTAGTTGATGAATGGTGAATATGTGTTCCCTAATCTAAAGTGTGACCAAAAATTTTACTCATTACCTCAATTCAGTGTCCATGGTTACCAACATGATTGTTGTGGTCTTCTTTCCACAACATGTTTCCTGTGGTCACAAGACGTTGGAGTTCTACCATATGTTCCATCACTGAAATGAGCAGATGACGGAATGTGCCCAGCCATGGCAAAACCAGCAACAAGTGGGCCGAGGGACATTTTGAGTTATTTGCAGAGTTATGTGTGATTTCTAAGCTTTCCATAAATGTCTAACACATGGAAATCTGAAATTATTTGAAGATGTGGCCATTTGAATGAAGGCATTCCTCAAACTGCTTTAGTCTCAAAGATTTACACCTTCTAGGAGCCAAAAAACAGAATCATGACATTTACATAGCCCAACCCCCTCCTGGCCTAGCTGTCAGTGAAAGCACACCTCTCTGTACGTGCTACTTTTCATCACATAAACTGGAGCACATATACTATTTTGTAAGATAAACTGTTGTAGTAGTTTGAACAACGTTTATCAATGACAGGTGTAGGGACCCCAAGGGTTCCGAGACCTGTCAAAGTTGTCTAACTTTGTCAGTTGTCTAAGTTTCTTAGACAACTTTGACTCATGGGCTGCTGAATAACCTGGCTAACAATAAGGAAATCTTAACAGCTGCCTGTCCACCTGCACCTTATTCAGAGTTCCTATCAGAGTTCTCTGAGTTATTATCTGAGTTAGTGCTTAAGACAGGTAAAATCATAATTGTAGGGGATTTCAACATCCATGTAGATGTTGACCGTGATAGTCTTAGCTGCACATTTATCTCGCTGTTGGAATCAATTGGTTTTATTCAACATGTTAATAAACCAACTCATTGCCTTAGTCACACCCTCAATCTTGTTTTAACTTATGGTATTGATATTGATAACTTAAACATAGTTCCTCAAAACCCTCTCCTTACTGATCATTATTTACTCACATTTAATTGTACAATAATGAACTACAATAACATAAATAAGAAATACAGCTACAGCCGGTGCCTGTCTGATAATATTATTCATACATTCAAAGAGACAATGCAACCTTTATTTAACTCTGTGCCATATGTCAGTACATCTGAAGGTACCTTTTGTGATTTTACTCCCGCCCTCATAGATAACCTTGTTGATAGTACGGTGACCTCACTGTGTACTACATTAGATTGCATTGCCCCTCTGAAAAAGAAAGTGGTGAATCAGATGAGACGAGCACCATGGTTTAACTCCAATACTCGTGCTCTTAAACAGACGTTACGTAGATTAGAAAGAAAATGGCGTTCCAGTAACCTAGAGGAACTTCATATAGCTTGGAAAGATGGTTTTGTAGCTTACAAAAAAGCCCTACACAAAGCTAGAGTTGCCTATTATTCTTCTCTAATTGAAGAAAATAAGAATAATCATAGATTTCTTTTCAGCACTGTAGCCAGGCTGACACAGAGCCACAGCTCCACTGAACCATCTATTCCTTTAACACTGAGCAGTGATGACTTTATTAACTTTTTTGTGAGTAAAATAACATCAATTAGAGAAAAAATTGATCATCTCCTCCCTCATACTGGGACTGACTCATCTCATACAAGAGCTTTAGAAGCACCAGGTGCACAGTTAGACAGTTTCTCCCCTATAGATCTCCCTGAGTTGACATCATTAGTTTCATCATCCAAGCCATCAACCTGTCAGTTAGCTCCTATCCCCACCAAACTGTTTAAAGACGTGTTTCCTTTAATTAACAGCTCTATATTAACTCAAATTAATCCCTCCTCAAAAAAGCAACCCCTGACCCAGATATTTTAGCTAATTACTGACCTATATCTAATCTTCCCTTTGTTTCTAAAATCTTAGAAAAGTCAGTTGCTAATCAATTATATGAATATTTGCGCATTAATGGCCTGTTTGAAGATTTCCATTCAGGTTTTAGATTAAACCACAGAAACTAACTAGCACAGAAACAGTGCTAGTTAAAGTTAGTAATGATCTTCTTTTGGCTTCAGATAATGGTCTAGTTTCTTTACTTGTCCTGTTAGATCTTAGTGCTGCATTTGACACCATTGATCATAATATTCGTCTCACAACAAAGTAATTGTTTTCTCCCAAATATTTTGAAGTCACACAGATTACATTTTGGGCACATATGTGACATAGTTGCAATTTAAAGCCCTGAAAAATATTACTTAATTACTTAAATTAAAGTAATATTAAGATGCTATTTGGGTTAGGCTAATTTGGCTTTTATATAAATATCTTTCTCTACTTTCTAATCATTACTCTCCTCAATGAAAGTTAAATGAGTCTTATATGGTGCACCTTGACTGAAATGTTTCATATTGAGTTCCATAAAATTCCAAGACTCTCTGCATCACAAATGACTCTATCCTGTAAAATCCTTTAGACTCACCTTTCTAGTAGAGGTCTCTCTCCTCTCACTCCCTGTGCTCCTCTGCCCTGAATCCTACAGGTCAATAGGGGTGGTGGAGTGATTATTATTAGTGTACTATTATTATTACTATCATTATTATTATTATTATCCACTGAAAATAATTATATGTGAATGAGCTCAGCACATCCATGCCTTCACAATGCAGTCAGACTAACTAGCTAGCTAAGTAGCAGTGTTCTTTTAGAGCTGGAATGAAACTTTTGACCACAAAACAGCAAAGGTGAGACGTGTGCAGAGATTGTCTATAGTGTGCAAGCTAGTTTTTCAAACAGGTGGCACTTGGTTCATTAATTACATGGGACTTTCTGCTGTTAGCTGCGGGCTGGAGCTAACTAACTGTTACTACCAGCAGTGATGAGTGTGCTTCAAGGTGTACTAGTGATGTGTTGTTCGTGAACGATTCGTTCAAAATGAACTAATCTTTTATATGGCTCGGGAGTAATGAGTCATCTCAGTGAGTGATTTGTTCATTTTCATGCAGTACCTTCCTTCGCCACATGGCAAGCAGCTGCGAAAGTTCAGTCAGCAGAACAGAAAACAGAAATGATTAGTTCAGGACTGACTCAACTGTGCGTCCGTCCTCCTCAGGTCCTCGTTCATTTGTCACGTGACAGCTGTAGCTCAGCTACGGGGCTGTGTGGACTGAGAGAAACGAAGAAGTAAATGAATGATGTCTGATTTGTCACGTTCATTCATTTTTCATGTGACACCCGACAGTTTTATTCATGAAATCATATTTATTTAGTAATCTTTGGTTCTTGTAGATGTGTATAGTGTTATTGTGTGTATAATGTAAAGTGTGTTTGTAAATAAATACTTTAAAAAAAATATATCAACATGTTGATTTTGTGTTATACTCTGCCACAAAATAATAAAATATCATAATACATTATTCATTCATGAAATCATAATTAATCAGTGGTCTTCGGTTCTTGCAATCTTTTAAATTTGAATTATATCATTTTAAACTCCTGAACTTTAATAGCTCCTGTACTTCATCTACTCTGCTTTTTTGCTCATGTTCTGGACATATCTGTGTTCTCTGACATGTCGGGAGAAAAAGTAATCATTTAATGAGAATTCTTTTTTTTAAGTTTACCTGCCCTATACTAATCAAACAATTGAGTGCTACTATCATCCAAGGCTCTATGGGGGGCAGTGACCCATCCCCTACCCATCCCCATACATTTACATTAGGTGCCAGGTTAAATCAGAACACAAACAACAGAGGTTTGAGAAGGTCAGAAAAATAAGTGGAAGGAAAAGGCGTGACATTTGGAACCACTTTGGTGAAATTTCAGCCACTAGAGCCACGTGTACTATTTGCAAACAAATTTTATCAACACAAGGAGGAAGCACTTCAAATTTATGAAGACACCTTAAAGCAACACATCCAACTGTGCTGTTTAAAGACCCTGGACCCTTCATACATATAGTCTCAAACTCTACTGGCCAAGATGTATGGAAAGCTAAGAGCTGAGGTACTTCAAGAGTGCTTCTGCTGTATGTCTCACAACAGACTGCTGGACATCTGTGACGACCACAAGTTACATGTCTGTGACCTGCCACTATGTTCAGGACTTTACTATGACCTCCCATCTCCTGGACTATTTTGTCTTGACAGACAGACACACTTCTGCTCACCTGGCAAGTGAGATGAAGAGAGTGTCAACTGAATGGGGTGTCAGTGACAAAGTTGTAGCTTGTGTCACAGACAATGCCAGCAACATTGTGGCAGCCCTGAGAGACCACCTGCACTGGGACCACATACCATGCTTTGCCCATGTGTTGAACCTCATTGTTAGAGCTGCACTTAGAGAGGTTCAGGGCACAATTCAAAAAATAAAAGCTGTGGTCTGAAGCACAGTTGCTTCAGACAAGCTGAAGGCCACACAGCAACAGATGGGACAGGAGCAACTGCATTTGAAGCAGGATGTGGCTACAAGGTGGAATTCAACATTTTACATGCTGAAAAGGTTCATCGAAGTAAAAGATCCGGTCATCTCCACCCTGGCACTTATCAATACACCACTATCCCCACTGTCCACAGAGGAATGGGGAATTGTCCGAGAAACAGTGGACATTATCAAGCCTTTTGAGGAGGTCACAGTTGAAATGAGCGCTGAAAGGTATGTAAATAAAGTGATTAATGTTTATATTAAATAAGAATCACTTTTATTGGACAAATCAGTGTACACATAAAATGAATTTGACTCCTATCTAACTTTGCTCTCAATGTACATGAACATAAGCACAAACTCCATATTTTATACAAAGATTCTAGTTAATGATGGATTTTAACTGTATCCTTACTGTTAACAAAGAAGTATGACATTGACTTTGTAATGTACACTGTTATAACTGCTAAGAACAACATTTGCATAATTGTACTCTGTCTGTAGGTTTGTGACTGCCTCCAAAGTGATCCTGATAGCAAGGGGTCTTCAGAGGATTGTTGCCCGCCATCAAAGAAATCCGTCCATCCATGAACCAGTTCAAAAACTGGTGGACAGCCTGATGGCAGAGATGCACAAGAGGTTCAGCAAGGTGGAGCAAATTGAGAAGCTTGCTGATGCTACCTGTTTGGACCCAAGGTTTAAAAAGCAAGCCTTTGTGAACAACAGGGCGGCAGATGATGCTGTAAAGAGAATCACAGCTGCTGCAGCAGCACACAATCACCCCAGTCACAGTGAGGAGGAAGAGGAGGAGGGTCAATATCCTGCTGCGGCTGCTAGTGCAGGGGCCATGTTTTGGGAAGACTTTGATGACAGGGTAGCAAACACCAGGGCTTCCACTTCATCTGATTCTGCCACATCAAGCACCTTAACTGCTTCCATGATGGAGATGCGGGCCTACATTGCAGAGCCACTCCGACCCCGCACATCAGATCCTCTGGCATGGTGGAGGATGTGCTCACCAGTATTTAAAAATCTGTGTGAAGTAATGAAGAAAAGACTGTGCATTGTGGCCACATCTGTGCCCTCTGAGAGAATTTTCTCAAAGACTGGGCAGATCATTACAGGCAGACGAAACAGGCTCAGCGCTCCAAGGTCCGTAAGCTTGTGTTCCTCAATGAAAACTTGCCTCAGAGCAGGCCCTAAACTGTGGAATATACTTCTTACTTTTACTTAATTGTGCAATATTGTAGTTGTTGGTTTGGTTTATTTAACTTTATTGTTATTTAACTTTGCTATTTGTGTCCCTTAGATGTGTATAGTGCTGTGTATATAATGTAAAGTGTGTTTATAAATAAATACCTTTGTAAATTATTAATGTGTATTTGCTTTCCCAGGTTTTCATAGGGCAGGAAACAGAAATGATTGTGAGTGGTTTATTCGTTCATTTTCATGCAGTACCCTCCTTCGCCACATGGCAGCTGCATAAACTCAGCAGGAAAGGAAACAGAAATGATTAGTTCAGGACTGACTCAACTGAGTGGTTCATTCGTTCATTTTCATGCAGTACCTTCCTTCGCCACACAATGGCAGGCAGCTGCATAAGCTCAGCAGGAAAGGAAACAGAAATGATTAGTTCAGGATTCACTCAACTGAGCGACCGTCCGTCCTCAGGTCACTTGACAGCTTCCTAGTCACTGTCGTGCTGTTAAACAACAATGGCAGCGAGGATACTGGACACAAGTCACTTGTCACTTTATTGAAGTGAGTATTTGCTTTCCTAGGGTTTCATGTGGTTTGAATAGCTTGTTGCATTTTGTTTATTATACTTTGTTGGCTGAAGCAAACGATGTTGCCTACAGTGTTAAGTGTTTGAGAGCCGCAGTTTTTTTCACAATGCCCACAAGAGGGATACAGTGCCATCTGCTGTAAAGATGAGTCAGTAAGAAGAGTCGAACTTCCCATCACTAAGGTGTACACACACTGCAGCAGTGCAAGCAAGGTCGCAGGGAAAACGTGGACTGGATTTTCAGTGATGTGGGCGTTCTCTATATGGAGTGGAATGGATTGGATAACGATGCACTGAAGTATGAAGGACTAAAAGGGCCAAAATTAAATAAATAAATACACCATTAAATCATTCATTAAATGTGTCATTAAATAATTCAATGTGTTATGATATTTATTTCTCCCATTTTCAAAGTGGCTTAAAGCCAACTTATTAATGAATAAATGATGTTAAAAAATGTATAAACAACTCATTCTTGACAAAAGGCGAAAGAGCTGTGTGCGTGCACACATTTGAATAATGTCGGGCTTTTATCAGGTTCAGGCTTTAAAAAAAGCTGTCAATCAAAATGTACTTTTCGGGCCTAACTTTTAAGACTCGATTAGAAATCTACCTCCGACACCACACACATACACAGCTCCACACACACAAAGTCATACACAACAGGCCTGTAACAGTTAAAAACCTGAAACACAGCCAACAGTTTGAATACTCTTAATATAACTTTATATGGTGGGTGTGCACTTTTTCCTCACCTGTAAAAAAATAAAAAGCCAGTCTTAGCTGTGCACCGGGTTCTCTGACATCCACGTCTAACTTCTTCCTTTTCACAGGAGTCTAGCGCCAAACAGCAGAGGAGCCAACTGACTACTGACATCTACTGGTAGAAATAGGTATTGTCCCCCAAGTAATGATATTAAAATGATGTTAACCAGATAAATAAGGAAGGGGGATTTAAGTAATAACATAAACTATACAGTAATAATTCTGAAAATATAGGAAGGGGTTAAAGTTTACTTCAAGTTTACTTGTGTGAAATGTATAAAGTATAATGAATAAAATGAAAATTAACACAAAAAGGCTAAATACAAAGTTGTTTTGAAATCAAACATCAACAGCTGTCATTTAAAATACTAAAGTTCAAATAATAATGATTACACATTTCTACTAAGTCATTTAGTACAATTCAGTATCAGTTGGGATTTATTTTGGGCCCTGCCCCTACGGCTTCACTTCCTCCTCTGCATTGATGGGTGGTGTTACAAGATTAATCAACATGGGCAGCTGCAAATTAATAAAATGTGTTGATATTGTGATAAGACTGCACTCAGATAAGGAGATGAGCCAAAGCAAAGTCATGAGGGCATTTTTAGACACCAGCCTCCTCTTCCTAATGTTGTATTTCTGCTTCTCCTCTGCTGTGTCCTCCTCTCTTTATTCCTCCTCTTGTCAGTTAAAGGGACAGTTTCATTTAAATGGGATGCACAAAACTGGAGATGTGATTCTAGGTGGACTGTTTGCTGTTAACACAATTTCAATTGATCCTGACCTGTCTTTTACCTCAGAGCCACAAACGTCTGACTGCTATGGGTGAGTGTGAGGGAAACAGCACAAAGCTGATGAAACCCAAGTCTATAAGTAGACTATATATATGATTCATGTAAAATACTTACAGTGTGTGTATGTATGAATATATATGTGTATGCCATTTTAAGTCAAGTTGTGTTTGCCTTCATATGTTGTTATTATGTTTGAACTATTTATCTGACTGAATTCATAATATGTAGTTGTGAAACATGAAGCTTTGTGTTGTTCCTTTAAAGTGTATTTTATCGTAAACACTTGTGCTATGTTGTTAGTTTTGATATTGTAGGATTCAGACTGGCTCAGACCATGGCCTTTGCTATTGATGAGATCAACAGAAACTCCAACCTGCTGCCTAATGTGACTCTGGGATACAGTCTGTATGATAACTGTGCCCAACTAGGAATTGGATTTCGTGCAGCACTGACCTTAGTCAGTGGTCAAGAAGAGCAAGTTACATTAGAGGAGAACTGTGTAGGAACTCCTCCAGTCCTAGGGATTGTGGGGGGTGCTTCCTCTAGACGTTCTATTGCCATATCCACAGTCTTAGGTTTGTACAGCATGCCTCTGGTAAGTTTAATTAAATGAAATACATGAACATAAAAACATTTTTTAGAACGCTGAATTAAAGAAAGTCTGTATTGTTTTGCAGGTGAGTTATTATGCCACATGTTCCTGCCTTAGTGACCGAAAAAAGTTCCCATCTTTCTTTAGGACGATCCCAAGTGATGCTTTTCAGGTGAAAATGTATCTACAAAAAGAAAAGAGTGTGTCACCAGTCATGTTATATGTTTCATTGACAGAGTTGTGTGGTATCAGATATACAACACTTAAAGACAGTGATTAAACATGAGTCTTTGATGAACCTGTTTAGCAGGATTTCCAGCCTGTGCACTAATCCCTCTGCTCTGTGTCCACATAGGTGAATGCTATGATTCAGATTCTAAAACACTTTGGTTGGACTTGGGCAGGTCTGCTCATCAATGACAGTGATTATGGATTCCACGCTGCCCGATCCTTTCACTCTGATCTGGGTCCAGTTGGTGGAGGTTGTCTGGCTTACACAGAGATTTTGTCCCGGGGTGATGACCCTGCTGAAGTGAGGAGAATAGTGGATGTGATGAGGAAATCTACAGCTCGGGTGGTGATTGTGTTTGCAAATAATTTCATGATTAACCTCATGAAAGAGGTCAGTCCTGAAAAAAATATCTAGCAAAAAAACATTAAGCCTTTAAAAAGAATAAGATTTTTGAATTCTATTTCACATGTAATTTGTTAAAGCTGCTACTGATGTTAGTAAGATTGTTTATCAAGACAAATTCAAATTTGACTGTAATTCTGGTCGTACTCTAGGTTTGTGTGTGACATCAACTGTGGAAACTAGATTATACTTTACTGGTTTGAAATTATGAATTCGTATACATGTAATATTAATATTATTAGTAATTGGAGTGGTCTGCTGGGGCAGTAGTATCACAGCTGCGGACAGGAAGTGGCTGGACAGACTGATTAAAAAAGCCAGCTCTGTCCTTGGATGTCCCCTTGAACCAGTGGATCTCTGATGGACAATCTCTCCCATACCATCACAGCACTAGGCAGCTCCTTCAGTAACACTGAAACATCCTAAATGTCTTAAGGAGTGTTATCGCAGGTCGTTCCTCCCTGCAGCTGTTAGATTGCACAACAAACACTTCTCTCAGTAGACCACGCATAACCAGGCTCCTCATTCTTCCCTTCCACATGCAATATACTGTACATTTTCACTAGCTCAATATACTATACATATTTATACTGTAAATATCAAGTCCAAACTATGTATATTCTGCAAACTGTCTATAATGTACATTCTACATTCAACATTCAACACATTTTTTATAGTCTAAGTCTTAATATCTTTTATATTGTCATTTTTTTATTATTTATTACCTTTTTCTTCACAGTCTTTCTGCTGTAACAATGTAAATTTCTCCAAAGAAAGGACAATCTTATCTTAATAATACAATGTACAGGTGGTGAGACAGAATGTGACAGGCCTGCAGTGGATTGTCAGTGCAGCCTGGACATCAGCTGCTGTGCTTCAGACTCCTCACTTCATGCCGTACCTGGGTGGAACACTGGGCATCGCCATCCGTCGAGGAGAAATACCAGGGTTCAGGGACTTCCTGTTACAAATACGTCCTGATCTACATCACAACAACACTGTTGGAAACAGCATGGTGAGAGTTTCACTCTGATTTGGTATTTTTTGGAAAAAAAAATATTGTCATCAATTTAAGATGAACTACATTACAGGTGAATCAGTTTTGGGAACACACATTTCAGTGTAGATTTGCACCACCTCCAGCAGGTTGGGTGGAAACTGGAGGAGAATTGTGCACTGGACAAGAAGTTATAGAGAATGTGGAGACTGATTTCCTGGATGTTTCAAACCTCAGACCAGAGTATAATGTGTACAAGGCTGTGTACGCTCTGGCGTATGCTCTTGATGACATGCTGCATTGTGAGCCAGGGAGAGGACCTTTCAGCAACGACACCTGTGCTCATTTACAAAGAATGGAGCCATGGCAGGTGAGATATCAGTTTACACTCAATTCTTCATTTCACTTAATCCTTCGTATTTCATTTGGAGTGTGAAGTGTTCAGAAATTATAGACCAACTTCAACTTCTGGGATTAGGCAAATTGGACACTCCAAATTGACCATAGGTTCGAGTGTGAGAGTGGATGGTTGTTTGTCTCTATGTGGCCCTGTGATGGACTGGTGACCTGTCCAAGTTGTGACCCCGCCTTTAGCTCTATGTCAGCTAGGACTGGCACCAGAGCCACCCACGATCCTCATGTGGAGGATAAAGTGGTAGAATAGTGAAATTTTGTAGGGATGCACCAAAATGAAAATTGGTGGCCGAAAATTGAAACACCGTTAAAAAATTTTATGCCAATTCTGTATCATTGTTTTTTTAATCTAATTTATGTTGTTATGGGTGGGACTGTGTGTACTTGCCTCAGTAAAGTCAAGGCATTGCAGTTATATATATATATATATATATATATATAGATATATAGATTAATATTCATGCTTCAAAGAATAATTCAACTAAGAATCTATGAAAATATTTAGGAGGATCTCATCGAACATATCAGAAAACAACGGTGCATGCGTGTGCTGGTCAGTTTTTCCATGCGTCATCACAACATCCTGTTTTGGTCATTTTGTGTAGGTGTTGAGTCTTTCGGTCGATGCATCTCTAATAGACAGCACTATACTTTAAATGCTTTTTTGCCCTTTGTCCCTAATCTGGATTTTCTTAGATTATGCATTACTTGGAAAAAGTCAATTTCACAACAACATTTGGTGATCGGGTGTCATTTGATGAAAATGGTGATGCCTTACCTGTATATGACATCATGAACTGGGTGTGGCTCCCTGATGGAAGAACTAAAGTTCAGATAGTGGGTGAGGTTAAGAGGTCAGCCTTCAAAGGTGAAGAAATCACACTGGATGAAGACAAAATCTTCTGGAACTTTGAATCCAAACAGGTTAATTTTTCAGACTACCATCTCTTTACCTTAATCATTATAGATTAATCTAACAGATACTGATGTTTCTCCACACAGCCTCCTCGGTCAGTGTGCAGTGAGAGTTGTCTTCCAGGTACCCGCATGGCCAGAAAGAAGGGGGAACCTGAGTGTTGTTTTGACTGTGTCCCTTGTTCTGAGGGAAAGATCAGCAATACAACTGGTGAGTGTAAAGTTTTAAACACCACAGTTTAGAGATGTTGTATAAACATGTATCTCATCACTTTCCCTCTTTTCTCAGACTCCATGGAGTGCACCAGCTGTCCAGAGGATTTCTGGTCCAGCCCCCAGCGTGACCACTGTGTCCCTAAGAAAACAGAGTTCCTCTCCTACCATGAGCCTCTGGGTATCTGCTTGACAACCACCTCACTGTTGGGCACATGTATCTGTGTTGTTGTTCTGGGCATCTTCATCCGTCATCACAGCACACCTATAGTTCGTGCCAACAATTCAGAACTCAGTTTTCTTCTCTTGGTGTCTCTCAAATTGTGTTTCCTCTGCTCGTTGCTCTTCATTGGACGACCCAGATTATGGACTTGTCAACTAAGACATGCAGCATTTGGCATCAGCTTTGTGCTTTGTGTCTCATGTATCCTGGTGAAAACCATGGTGGTTCTTGCTGTGTTTAGGGCCTCCAAACCAGGAGGTGAGTCCAGTCTCAAGTGGTTTGGTGCTATGCAGCAGAGAGGGACAGTTCTGCTTCTGACTACTATTCAAGCAGCAATCTGCACTGCCTGGCTTGTCTCTGCTTCACCAATGCCTCACAAAAACACACAGTATCACAGTGACAAGATAGTTTATGAGTGTGTAGTTGGGTCCACAGTTGGTTTTGCAGTTTTACTTGGTTATATTGGTTTACTGGCCATCCTCAGTTGTTTGTTAGCTTTTCTAGCAAGGAATCTTCCAGACAGTTTCAATGAGGCCAAACTCATCACTTTTAGCATGTTGATCTTCTGTGCAGTGTGGGTGGCCTTTGTCCCTTCTTACATCAGCTCACCAGGCAACTATGCAGATGCAGTGGAGGTATTTGCCATCCTGGCCTCCAGTTTTGGCCTCTTGGTGGCGCTGTTTGGACCCAAATGTTACATCATCTTGTTTAGACCAGAGAGAAACACGAAGAAAGCCATCATGGGCCGAGACACTAAGTCATGAAAACTGTATCCACGAGTTAATTTGAAGAATTATTTAAATTTCTGCCAATTGCCCTTCCTGAATTGCATATACTGGACTTTTAATAAAATGTGCCCAGCCATGGAAAAATCAGGAGCAATTCTCCCAATGGGCATTTTGAGTTATTTGCAGAGTCTGAAAGTGTGATTTCTAAGCTTTCCAACAATGTCTAACAGGTGAAAATCTGAAAATATTCAAAGATGTGACCATTTGAATGTAGCCACTCCTCAAACTGTTTCAGGGAGAATTTTAGCCCCAAAGATTTACACCTTCGAGAGAGCCGAGTGACAGTATCATCACATTAACATAGTTCAACCCTCTCCTGGTCTAAGTTGTCAGTGACATCTGATATCTGTTAGCATAAAGCACAGAAACTATTACAGTAGTTTGAACAATGGTTATCAATAGCAGATCTAGGGACCCAGAGGGTTCTATGAAGACGTCCCAGGGGGTTCCCAGAGAAAAATAAAATTAGATATGAATACAAATTTCACAAATATGAAAAACTAGAAAGATAATATTAGTTATATATATAATATAGAGCTAGAAGGAGCAAAGATAGATACATATTTCTAATATCAAATAAAATTAAATAAATTTAAGTGGCTCTACGCTGTGTCATTCACATATTATTCAAGCACATCAGGTTAGTTTGTTATTCATATTATTAGCAGATACTGTATATACACAGCAAAAATGCCAGTGTTAAAATGTTGGGGACAGTGTTAAATAGAGAGTTGATGTTGTTTTAACACTAGACAGCGTTAAAATAACATTGGCGGTGTTGCTTGTGACACTTTTATGTTGTCAAATTGGACCGTTAACTTGTTGGTGTTAAATTAAGCCACGCCTTCACGTAACAGCTGTTAAATGCAAAATCCATTTTTTGTCGACGCCATTATTTTTCCATTTTCCATGAGGACAATGTTTGTTTCTGAAGGTAAGCAAAACGCTCACATGAGAGGTATTTTTGATGAGAATATGATTTAGCTCAGCAACTTCGATTATGGTTTAAATTCTGACTGCCTATTTTACATGGATGTTAACAGAAAACTCTAAAAGCAAGAAAACTTGAAGTCTCATGCCTTCTGCTCACATCTAGCCAACGGTAAGTTAATGTTAAAATAGTGATATGTAGCCTATAGGGCATGACTAAGCTTACGTAAAGCTACATTGCAGCTAGCCGAGGGGGAAACGTGTTCTACATTTAGTCTGGATAAGTTCTTTGAGTTTTTTGCTGTGTTTCATAGAAATGCTAGTCCAAGTGGAGCACAAGAATGTCAAGAAATGGGTTTGTGTTCCAAGTACTGACGACTGCTACGATTACGTGAAATTCATAGAAGAGGGTAAGTTCAATGCTAATTTCGTTGGTTTGTAAACTGGTATGATAATCTACCCCAGACCGCTAGAAATGATGCTATCGTAACGGCTGTTGGCCCCGTTGCTGTTCCATAGTAGTGTTAGCCTAGTTAACGGCGCCATTTCATGGTTTTACAGACAGTCCAAGAATCCTGGTAGGTCACGTTATTATACCACCTAAATGTAAGTCAGAGTAACGTTATTTCAGCATTCCCTGGTGGGTTCTCCTTTATTTAATTGTGAGGCAAACTTAAAAGACATACTGGTGTTATTAATGATGTTAGGACTGTGATAATCATGGGCATAGTTTTATGAACAAATGGTTTCGCGCCATTCAAATCGATAGAAGTTATGCTATCCTGATGGCGGTTGGCCCCGTTGCTGTTCCATAGTAGTGTTAGCCTAGTTAACGGCGCCATTTCATGGTTTTACAGACAGTCCAAGAATCCTGGTAGGTCACGTTATTATACCACCTACAAGTGTAAGTCAGTAACGTTTATTTCAGAATTCCCTGGTGGGTTCTCCTTTATTTAATTGTAAGGCAAACTTAAAAGACATATATGCGCATTGTAAGCTAGAAATAATTAGGGACAGCGCCATTTCGCTTAGTTGTCCTTCAGAGCCTGTAGCTTAGTCGATTCAACAGTTCAGCTACAGCTACGGTCCCACATTAGATGACGAGGACCCAATGTTGGCATTGGCAAGTTGGAATGCAAATGGAAGGCTAATGATTTTGGTTTTAAAATGTGGTATTTCTCAAAGAGGGATCCATCTGTCTTTCACATGCATCCTGCTTGTTTACTCGCCTCCCTCAGTGTCAAGTCATTTAATTACTAAATATGTTTTTGAAGCCAACAGCTCATATTTTAATAGAAATCTGTGGGTTCTGTCAAAAGTGATGGACATGATTAAGTTTATTATTTTTTGATTAATTATTACAAATAATTTGTTGTAAATTGTAGTGTACTACAGACAAGTGTTTTTGTTCTCCTCTAGTTTATGCTAAATTCAGCTTGCCAAATGAAATCCATGCAGAGCTGAATGACTCATCTGGAGTCAAGCTGATGCTTGATGAACTGCTGAGATCTTCTACAATGTCTTTCAAAGTGGTCACAGAGCACACTGGTAAGACATGAAAGCATAAAAATTGACTTTGTATTCATCAATTTGGTACAACTGCAGTTGTGAAAACAATTACACATACTAGTGCCAATGCAGATACAATGCCGTGTGATAAATCTTGGGACATTTGTTTCAATTGCTTCCATAGATGAGGACCAGGTAACCGAGGCCTCCTTCTGCTCAGAGGAGGGGTCATACTCATCAATTGAGTCTCTCAGCTCTGCAAGTTCCTCTTCCACAGTGATAACAGAGAGCACCACAGCACGGAAAAGGCGACTAGTTGAGGGACCACCTGACAGTAAGGTTGCAAAAAATGTGAGTTGATTTCAGGTTTTTGGTGTAATGTTAATCTTTTTTCAAAATTCATAGCAGGCTGACATGTGACCTCTATTGCAGATTGTCTATGTAGCTCTGCATCAAAAACCAGGGGGTGAAGATGTATTCAAAGAGTACAACAACACAAATGGTCTTTCTGATCATACAAGAAGGAAACTTGTCAACATTCTGGTGGCAGATATGATTGAAAGTCATGGGTAAGTAGTAAAGTCTACTTTACTCTACCACTCAACCCTCTCCACAGTTTGTGTCAATTTGTTTGAACTGCATGTTAAAATGCAATTTGATAATTGGTTGAGTTTTAGGAGGATCCCTCCAGTCAATGTACGCATTACCTATGCCCTTGGAATTGTCACTCTTTTCCCCAATCTGAGAGATAAGGAATCAGCCACTGGTTATGTGTGTATGAAATTTCAAGATCAATTCATTTTCCCTTATTTCGTCATGTAGGGACTAGATCTGTTTGGTTGTTCTTTTGTATGGAATCTAATACAGTATGTCTTTTCTGTTTTCTTGTGTGATAGGAGCATTACTATGATCCTCACAGTGGACAGGGCTACCTGGTCTACCGATTGAAGACGGTTCAGCGCAACAGTGCAAGTGACACCAAAAGGGGCTCCAAAGCTACTTATCAAGGTGGCCCAAAGACTCTACGTGAGACCTCAACATCTGAACAGCTGTTTGGTGATGACTGCAAAGAAGCAATGTCCATGATGAAGCATTTGGCAGACCTGGTAGTCGTCAAGGAGAAAATGAAAGCAACATTCAAGTATAGACAACAAATGCTACACAGTCCGGACCAGTCTTCACTCATCCTAGATCACTTCCCAAGATTCTTGGATATACCTGGCTTGGTAAGGGATTGAGACTGGTTGATGTACATCTTAATTGATGTGTTGAATTGTATTTTGATATGATTTTTGTCTGTATTAGATTGATCAGGACTTCACCATGCTCTTTGGGAAAGACCTCTCCGGCAAGTTTATTGCAAAATGGCCAACGTTCTACAAGCCTAGGGTCATCACCATCAGCAAAAGCCTTCACCAGAGTACTCATCTGGATGACCTCCTGTCTGCTCAGGAGGAATCCAATGATTGTGGTAGGTGTTAACGGATGAGCACGTTCACCTATGTTCTGTACGTGAACAATTGTGCATAATCTGACTACAGATGGGCTGTGTGTTGTGATTCAATTAGGATGGGACAGTGTCGTGGCCGCTATTCTCCTGCTGGTTCATCTCTTACCTCCGACGGCAAAGGGGAAAAGACACGGGAAAATCAGTGCATCTGAGGCTGCTGACCACGTAATCAAGTTCATGAAGGTATGTTTTTGATATGAATTAATGGATGTTTTGTTTCATTCACTGTTGATTATGTAATCTTTAGTACAGCTCATCCTCTTTTTAGATCTTTTTCATATGTTTGCAGGTGAAGGAAGTGGGAAAATGTTCAAAATTAAAATAGTAAATCTTATCACTTGGAAGTGAACAAGCACAAATCTCTCTTTCTAATGTTCTGTCTTTCAATCTTAGGTGGGGACGAGCATGGCGACTTTCCTTGGCAGAATTGGATCTGCACAACCCTTCCTTCTCTGCGTTGGCGAAAAGAGGAGCAGCATCCAAAAGTTTTACATCGTTCTGGACCAGAAGCCTATTCCTTGTGTGGCACAGACTGCTGTGGCTGCCTTCGACGAACTGTCCTTCGACGAAGGCGCACTTCATGTTTGCTGTGTCTTATGATGAGACCCTCTTCAACTTCTACACCTTCATCCAAACAACCATCTATGGCATTGATGTGGCCACCGCAAAGGAGAGCCCAAGAGTCAAGGAAATCAGAGTGAGAATTAGTAACATTTGAATTTAAATATGTTAACGTGTTACAAGTGTAAGGTTCAGCACAGAAATTGTTCTGCTCTTTTCCAGCATTTGAAGTTTAGTCATGCTTTGTATCCGGGGCGCACATTGCGTTTGAAATGTGGGGAACATGGTTGTCCATCTGTTTTTTACACTTATTCTGGGTTCAAGAAACACCTCTTGAAGGTACATGGAGACAGTTTGGCCCGAGATATTGTTGATAATATGGACTGTGTTGGTATGGACAGTGTTGACATGGACAGTTTTTGTGCCACTGAGCCTTTGCCAGGTCCAGATTCTTCTGTTAGTCACCAAAATCTTTTGAAAGAAAGTTCATTTGTAGATATGTGTAGCTCTGTTATCGCTCAAGTACAAGCAGCTGGAGTTGCTGAAAATACAGTGCAATCTTTAGCTTGTTCAATGGAGGAGGTTGTGAATGACGTCCATATTCAAGCACAGGATGCTGTTCTTGAATGTCTTTCGTCTGAGGTGAATGAACAGACCTTAGACAAAGTCAAAGAATGTTTGGAGAACTTAGAAAATCCATTCTCGCTTCTAAACACGGTAACAAAGAGGCAAAGACATTTTGAAAAAAAATGGAAAATTGTTGAGCCAGTAGAGCATGTTCTTGGTGTACGTTATGATACACGCTTAGATAAAACCACTGGTGTATACAGTCAAGTACACAAACTTGGCTGTGTTTACTTTATTTTAAGAAATTTGCCAACTAAGCTTAATTCTGTTTTGATGAACATTCATCTGGTGTCTCTCTTTCATTCTGATGACATTAAGAAATATGGTTTTAGTCCAATCTTACAACCTCTAGTTAATGATTTGAAAACTCTGGAGACACAGGGAATCCAGGTACCGTTTTCAGATACGCCATTGAGGGGGTCTGTTGTTCAGGTTACCGGTGATAATTTGGCATTACATGGCCTTTTTGGTATGGTTGAATCGTTCAGTGCAACTTACTGTTGCCGATTTTGTTTAACTGACAAAACAAGTTTGCAGTCTGTATTTAGTGAGGATGACCCAGACCTAATTCTTCGCACAAAAGAGCTCTATTTAGAACATTGCAATAATATGGCACAAAATCCCAATCTAGTTCACTCATTTGGTGTGAAAAAAGCCTGTCCTCTTAATGCATTGCAGTTTTTTCATTCCTCAGACAATTATGCAGTCGATATTATGCACGACCTGTTGGAGGGAGTTGTGCAGTTTGAACTTAAGCTTCTTTTTCAGTACTTAGTTAGGAATTCCATAGACAAAAACACCCTTTCGACTAATTCCGAAGCATCATTTTATGATTCATTATCTCAGATGTATTAGGAAAATAGGGCCTCTAATACATATGTGGTGTATGAGGTTTGAAGGCAAACATAATTTCTTTAAGAAGTCTGTTAAGAATTTTAAGAACATAACCAAAACACTGGTAAAGCACCAGAATCAGTTGGCTTTTCATTGGGAGAATTTTATTTCCAGAGGTTTCAGTTTGGCCCGATTAAGGATTCCCCAACAAGTGAACTTTTGTGAGGTTTTGAGGTCTTGCTTTAACTTAAATATGCCTTGTGTCTCTACTACTTCATGGGTGAAAAACTATGGAACAGAATACCGCATTGGAATGTTTGTATGTACGAGTACTGAAAATGAAATGCCTGTGTTCAAAAAAATTGTCAATATCATTATCAAGGATGGTGATGCATTTCTTTTGACCACTAAAGTTATCACACTGTATTTTGATGATCACCTTAATGGTTTCAGAATTGAGGATGTGGATGATGTCTTTGCTATTATTTGTGTGTCTGAGCTTATTTATGACAGACAGTTTTCGCCAGAAAATGATGAAAGAACATATATTGTGCCCCATTGCTGTTTTGTATGAGCTGTACATTTATTTAGGTCTGCAATATTGACTGAACTTTGTATTAAATCCATTCAGAGTTACAATTCTGTGTTATGTCTTTAATGTAAGGTAGTTGGGTGTGGGCAATTTTTACACTGAATAATGTTAGCATTACTGGGGTTGGTGTTGAAAAATAGTGTTATTTTTATACACTGAAAAGTATTGGTATTAACACCCATAAGTGTCGTCATTACATACATTTTCAACACCACATGTTGTGCTTACACTAACTGGCGTTGGTGTTGAAAACTACAGTGTTACTTTTAACATTATATTTTAACACCAACACCAGTGTAGTGTAAATACTACACTGGGGAGTGTTGTGCAGTGTTACATTTTTGACAATATGGGGTGTTAAGTTAACAAAAAAATGGGTGTTAATCCTTTAACACTTTCAAAAATGTTACTTTAACACCAGCTAGTGTGGACACATATAGACACTTTCTTGGTGTTAAATTTAACACTGTGGGTGTTAAATCAACACTGACGTTTTTGCTGTGTAGCTAGTTAATAACAATGTAAACCACATAATGTTCTGAAACGCACAGTGTATTATTAAAAGATAGCATCTAGCATGAAAAAACATTCTTTTAATCCCTGTATGTGACTTCGAATGAACACTAACGTAACTTCCCAACAAACATGCCCATGCCCAAGTGGGAAAGTGTGGGCTAACTGTGGGACAGTGTGGACAGGGCACACCCACACTAATCCCATTTGTGGGATTAGTGTGGGCCCCCTTTAGGGTCCCATGTGGGTTTATGAGTGGGCCAGCCCACAGTTGGGCTGGCACACACAAAACCCACGTGGGGCCACTGTGGGTAAACCCACGCAGGGCCCAGAGTGGTTGCCTGTGCAGGCCCCATGTGGCCCACACAAAACCCACATTTAATAGATCAGTGTGACACACAGGAGCTAAATGTGAACTTGTAGTCTGCCATACGTTTTTGTCAGTCCACAAAATGTTGTTCGTGTGTGCATGAATAAAGGTGTAGCGATTCATCTATTACGTCAATGTATCGGTTTATATTCATAAACAAAAACAGTAGGTGGATTCTGATTAGGTGCATGATTAGGTTTGGTTCTGCTTTAATCTTTCTTATTCTACAATATCAATAAAGAGGAAACTGAACAACTTATCATGTGATAACCTGGCTCTTGGGCCATAACAAACATGGGAAATAACCCATTTCAACGGTTTAACAAACATGATACTGAATTACTGAACAAACACAAATGAATTTATTATCTATACTATACTAACTATACATTGACAAAGCAAAGGCTTTGGAAATCATTGGAAACAGTAGTACAAAGTGGTAGGTGTAAAAAGACAGTATTTAAAGTCAACAGTAACAAGCTAAGTAACACACTACAACCTAGTCCATCAAGCTGACTCACTGACAGAGCAGATTGTGTTCTTCTTTTTGGATGTGTTCCCATGTCCCCCAACAACACAACCTAAAAAGGTAAAGAGAAAGAAATAAAATGTTCCAGCCTGTTACAAAACACATGTAACAACATATTGTAAAGGCAAATTCACTAACCACTGATTACATATTTACAGTCCAACAAGCTTTTGATAAAAACCTCTCAGACCAAATAGATTATCTTTTATTGAGTGTGTTAAACCTGGTTATGATTGATATATGTTTTTGTTTTTATTCAGAAACTTCTTTATGTGATCCATTCAATACGATCCTGAATTGATTTTAAAAGTGTATTGAAATAAATTTAAAACTGTATTTCATTTGGATGAAAAACCCCTAACCCTTTGCAACAAGAAGACCTGGGTTCAAACCCCAGTTGGGAAAAGGATGTTCTCCTTGTGTGTGCTGGGGTTTTCTCCAGGTTCTGCAGTTTCCTCCCACAGTCCAAAAGATTTGTGGATTAGACAAATTGAACACTGTAAATTGACCTCAGGTGTGAATGTGAGAATGAATGGTTGCTTGTCTCTATGGCCGTTTCTCAATACTCAAGTAAGCAAGTACACAGAAAAAAACAGAGTGTCAATTCAACTCTAAGAGAGTTGAAATTAACTCAGTTTCAGATAACATTTGGTCCCACTCAAAATTAGAGTTAAAATTAACAATGAAATGTGTAAAAATATTTAACACTGAGGTTTATTCACACTGTTCAGAGTAATATGATTACACTTTATAGAGCCATTTTTACTCCTAATAGATTTTTAAAATGACACTTTAATGTGTAAAAATATTTCATTTTTATTTCCGTTTTTTTTTATATATATTTTTTTATATATATACACACACATACATATATATGTGTATATATATATATATATACATATATAAACACACACACACATACATATATATATGTATATATGTGTGTATGTGATCTAACCTATCAAATGGAAAAACACATTTAGACAAGGTGACAGTAACAGTGTGCTTTAATGCTCAACATATGCTCCATATGACATTTGTATGTCAAAAGGCCTTGGATAATGCAGGCTGTCAGCATGAAAGACCACACAATTGTTCTTTGTTCTGGTCACCTCATATGCATGTTAATGTTCTTTAAAGGTAACTGTAAATATAGGCAAAGTGAGCAGCAACAATTTGTCATGTATTATCAGCGCTGACTCAATCTGGTAAAAGACAGGCATTTCAGATTCAACTTTGCCACAAATAACCAGATGTGGGCGGTAAACAAAACTATTGTGTTTAGCCCAATTCACTTTCATAACTTGAACACTGGAAGGCACTTGCACTGCCTTGACAAATTCAGAACCTCCTTTTACTGTTTCCAAAGACACCATTTTCCCAGGACCAATGTCTAACCGACTAAAAGTTGTGTAAGCTCGCCAAAGATATGCCATATGATCCTGGTGTTTTCTGGCTAGCGTTTTGGTGATATTTTTAATTGACTTGAGCTGTTTCTTGAAGAAATTGTGTTTGCCTTCATAGCGCATGCACCAACTATGAAGAACAGGTCCTATTTTCTGGATAATGCGAGGATAATGGATAAGAAAATGGTGCTTTGGTAAAAGTTTTTTCTGGGGATACAACATCTTGAACAGTTTGTGGTGTTCCACAATCAAATGTTTCAAATATACACACAGACCTTGAGATAACATGGGAGAAAATACAATGTTCATTATTTGTAGTAATAAAAGAAGAAGGCCCCAATGTTGGTCATTAGAGGTTACCAAATCTCCAAATAGGAGTGGTGCATTCCTCAACAAGCACCATGACTGAACTGCATTCAGTCCCAGATCATTAGACTCCCCACCTAAATTCACAGATACAGGCCTATTGTTTCTTTCCATGAATCCATAATCAAAACTTTGAATTCTCGAATTCAGCTCCCCCAGTGTTACATGTTGTTCATTAAAATACAAAAACAAGAGCTTCAATTCGTACTGGGCCACCCCTTCCGAAATGTCATGCATCACATCAACTGAAATCTTCAGCTAAACAAAATCTGCAACAGTACCTTGCACTGAAGGACTCAACCAGACCAAACAAGCAATGTAAGCCTAAATTATCACCAGTAACCTGTACCACGCTGTCACGACCACGACCACCATATAGTGGAATCTCAATACTGTTGAGATACTGATGAATGTCAATGCTGTTTCCGAGGGGCGGTAACGTATTGTGTCACTTCCTGTGCTTCCACTGGTGTTCCGCTGTGTGTCTCCTGCGCTCTCTGCAGTTTTATATCTACTGGAACTATCGTTTCACTGAACAAACACTCGTTTTATTACTAATACTAGTACTAAGACTAAACTCTATCGTTTACGTAGATCACGTACGGTGTTTCTTTCTTTGCTAGCGTAAAGTTAGCTTCGCAGCGATGGCTTCTCTCGCTCCCTCTCCTTCTCCTGCTCTGTCCTGTGTTGTGTGCCACATGTTTAGTTACTCCTCTGTCTCCTTTAGCGATAAAAGTACTTGTAAAAAATGTAGCTTGCTGGCTAGGGTGGAGGCGAGGCTTAGTGAAATAGAAACTCGGCTCCGCACCATAGAAGCTAAATCAGTTAGCCAGCCCCCAGTAGTCGTTGTGGACCACATAGCATTAGCTCCCCCAGCAGCTCCCGTGCAGCCGGGAGACAAACAGGGCAGCTGGGTGACTGTCCGCAGTAAGAGGCGTAGTGTTAAGCCTAAGAGTCCTGTCCACCACCAACCTGTTCACACCTCAAACAAGTTTTCCCCTCTCAGCACCACACAGACTGAGAAACCAACTCTGGTAATTGGTGACTCCATCCTGAGGAACGTGAAAATAGCGACACCAGCGACCACAGTCAGGTGTTTTCCCGGGGCCAGAGCGGGCAACATAGAGTCTTATCTGAAACTGCTGGCTACAGATAATCGTAAATTCAGTAAAGTTATTATTCACGTCGGCAGTAATGACACCCGATTACGCCAATCGGAGGTCACTAAAGTTAATGTTAAGTATGTGTGTAGGTACGCACAATCTATGTCTGACAATGTAATCTTCTCTGGTCCTTTGCCCAATGTAACCAGTGATGACATGTATAGCCGCATGTCGTCATTCAATCGCTGGCTGTCGAGGTGGTGTCCAGAAAACAACATTGGGTTTTTAGATAACTGGCAAAACTTCTGGGGGAAAACTGGTCTCATGAGGAGAGACGTCGTCCATCCCACTTTGGATGGAGCAGCTCTCTTATCTAGCAGCTTAGGGCATTTTATTAGAAACCCATGACAATCCAGAGTTGAGACCAGGACACAGAGTTGCAGTCTTTCATGCTTCTCTGTGCTTCTTTTCGAGCAGTCACCTATTAAAAACCCCATAGAGACTGTGTCTGCCCCTCGACCTACTAAAGTAAAAACTAAAGTGAATAAATCAAATACAAACAGAAGAGGAGTTAGACATTCTAACTTATTAAAGATTAATACCAACAATAAAATAGAGTCAAATAATACCACTTTCAAATGTGGACTATTAAATATAAGGTCTCTCTCCTCAAAATCTGTTTTAATAAATGATCTAATTTCTGACAATTGTATTGATTTATTCTGTGTAACTGAAACTTGGTTACATGAAAAAGATTACGTCAGTCTAAATGAATCAACTCCACCCACTCATGCTAATACCCATATTCCTAGAAGCTCAGGCTGAGGAGGAGGAGTAGCAGCCATTTTTAATACTAGATTATTAATCAATCCCAAACCCAAACCAGGATATTCATCGTTCGAAAGCCTTATTCTTAATCTATCTCATCCTAGTTGTAAATCAAAGAAACCAATTATGATAGTCACAGTTTATCGTCCACCTGCACCTTATTCAGAGTTCCTATCAGAGTTCTCTGAGTTCTTATCTGAGTTGGTGCTTAAAACAGATCAAATCATAATTGTAGGGGATTTCAACATCCATGTAGATGTTGACCGTGATAGTCTTAGTTGCGCATTTAACTCGCTGTTGGAATCAATAGGTTTTATTCAACACGTTAATAAACCAACTCATTGCCTTAATCACACCCTCGACCTTGTTTTAACTTATGGTATTGATATTGATAACTTAAACATAGTTCCTCAAAACCCTGTCCTTACTGATCATTATTTACTCACATTTAATTGTACAATAATGAACTACAATAACATAAATAAGAAATACAGCTACAGCCGGTGCCTGTCTGATAATAATATGAATACATTCAAAGAGACAGTGCAACCTTTATTTAACTCGGTGCCATATGTCAGTACATCTGAAGGTACCTTTTGTGATTTTACTCCCGCCCTCATAGATAACCTTGTTAATAGTACAGCAGCCTCACTGCGTACTACATTAGATTGTGTTGCCCCTCTGAAAAATAAAGTGGTGAATCAGATGAGACGAGCACCATGGTTTAACTCCAATACTCGTGCTCTTAAACAGACGTTACGTAGATTAGAAAGAAAATGGCGTTCCAGTAACCTAGAGGAACTTCATATAGCCTGGAAAGATGGTTTTGTAGCTTACAAAAAAGCCCTACACAAAGCTAGAGTTGCCTATTATTCTTCTCTAATTGAAGAAAATAAGAATATTAAGATTTCTTTTCAGCACTGTAGCCAGGCTGACACAGAGCCACAGCTTCACTGAACCATCTATTCCTTTAACACTGAGCAGTGATGACTAACCCTATGAACTTTTTTGTGAATAAAATAACATCAATTAGAGAAAAAATTGATCATCTCCTCCCTCATATTGGGACTGACTCATCTTCTAGCACAAGAGCTTTAGAAGCACCAGGTGCACAGTTAGACAGTTTCTCCCCTATAGATCTCCCTGAGTTAACATCATTAGTTTCATCATCTAAGCCATCAACCTGTCAGTTAGATCCTATCCCCACCAAACTCTTTAAAGATGTGTTTCCTTTAATTAACAACTCTATATTAACTCAAATTAATCTATCCTTTTTAACTGGATATGTGCCCCAAACGTTTAAAGTAGCAGTTATTAAACCCCTTCTAAAAAAAGCGACCCTTGACCCAGATATTTTAGCTAATTACCGACCTATATCTAATCTTCCCTTTGTCTCTAAAATCTTAGAAAAGGCAGTTGCCAATCAATTATGTGAATATCTGTGCATTAATGGCCTGTTTGAAGATTTTCAGTCAGGTTTTAGATTAAACCATAGCACAGAAACAGCACTAGTTAAAGTTAGTAATGATCTTCTTTTGGCGTCAGATAATGGTCTAGTTTCTTTACTTGTCCTGTTAGATCTTAGTGCTGCATTTGACACCATTGATCATGATATTCTACTGCAGAGATTGGAGCAGACTCTTGGTATCACAGGTGCTGCCCTCTGCTGGTTTAAATCATACTTATCAGATAGATTCCAGTTTGTTCACGTTAATGATAAAGCCTCACTACAAACAAAAGTTAATTGTGGAGTTCCACAAGGCTCAGTGCTTGGGCCTATACTTTTTACCTTATATATGCTTCCTCTAGGGAACATTATTAGAAAGCATAACATACACTTTCATTGTTATGTAGATGACACACAGCTATATTTTATTATGAGGCCGGATGAAATAAATCAGGTTGTTCAACTCCAGGAATGTCTCAGAGACATTAAGTCCTGGATGACCTGTAACTTTCTACTTTTAAACTCAGAAAAAACTGAGGTCATTATACTCGGCCCTAAACACCTCAGAGAAAAACTTTCTGATCACATTGTCACTTTAGATGACATCACCCTGGCTTCCAGTTCCACTGTGAGGAACCTTGGAGTTACTTTTGACCAGGAAATGTCTTTTGATTCACACATAAAACTAATTTCCAGAACAGCCTTCTTCCACCTGCGGAACATTATGAAAATTAGAAACATTCTGTCTTTACAGGATGCTGAAAAACTAGTTAATGCTTTTGTTACATCTAGATTAGATTACTGTAACTCCTTATTATCAGGATGTTCTAGCAAGTATGTCAAAATGCTGCAGCACGAGTTCTGACAGGAACTAGAAAGAGAGACCACATAACTCCAGAGTTAGCTTCTCTACACTGGCTCCCCGTACAGTTTAGAATTAAATTTAAAATCCTCCTCCTCACGTACAAAGCACTTAATGGTCAGGCCCCTTCATACCTGAAAGACCTGTTGTGGGAACTTTTGTGAGTGAGATGAAACACGAGAACTGAGTCGGATGAATACAAGCAAGTTGATTTAATCTGAGTTGCAACCAGAGGAGCACAGTTTACAGAGTCGAAGAGTCTGCAAAGTGAACAACACTGAGCAGAGAGAAACAAGGCGTATATAAACATGTCTTCAGCAGTATGTGTACGTGATATAGAAGAACAGAAGGTTAGAGTAGTTGTCTGATATGATGCCAATAAGCTGTTGTGAGAAACTAGCAGATATCAGTAGAGAACAGGGAGTTTCTTGGGAGGACAGGGACCTTGAGATGAAACGGGAAACTTATAATTGCCCTCTACACCTTGTGTGACCCAAGAAACAACTAACCACTGAACCTTGTGTGACCTAAAGAAACGTCTGTGTGCATGCAATATGCCATTACATTTCCCCCCTTTTTATCCTTAAGGATAAACGAGGAAGAGAAAAAAACAACCAATAAAACACAATCAACAATAGAATCAACAAAATATGCACACACAATATAACACAACAAATCCCAGATGACAATCAAATATGAGAAAAGAACAAAAGTTGCAAGCTGTTTTTGTGCATCAGAGTCAGCATCAGTGTGTGAGTCGTCTGTGCTCGCGTCCATGGTCAGTACATAAGTGGCAGCTATGTCGTCCAAAGTCACCTGGGGAGCAGAAGCAGAGACAGAAAGCAGGTGATAGCGTGTCATCTGCAACGAGAACAAGGAGCCCACAATTTTCTTGACCATAGGAATAATACAGCTGGACAAACAGCACAGTAAAAAAGGCAGAGAAACACAGAACAGCCCAAGCTTCATCAACCACGCCTTCCATCCCCCGAACGTAAGCCAAGACCACCAGTCCCAACCAGAAGAGGGGGAAGGGCTGTCACGGCTGAGCTGTGTGCGAAGGAGGTCATTAAGGTGTACGATCGTGTCTGTCACATTGTCCGTATTGTCGGGAATATACGTGCAACATTCCGAACCAATAATATGACACACCCCACCCTGAGAGGCTAACAAAAGATCCAGGGCCATTCTGTTCTGCAAGGCCACATCGCGGAGAGCTTGGATTTCCGGGGATAGGGCCTCAAAACCTTGAGTGGTCAATGTAGTCAAATTCTCTAGATCTACGCCAAGTGTGTCAATATGGTGACTTAAATGCACCGTAACCCATTGAGGCAAGATTGCGGCCAGGAACTTACTGCCAGCAGAGACACGTACATCACGTTTAGCCAAATGGCCAGCATGGTAGTGCGTATATTGTGAGATGAAGTAAGTAAGGTTATTGGTCAGTCTGTAATAAGGAATCAATTTAGCCAGATAGCAAAGACCACACCAACGTGGAGGGAGGAAAAGATAAACATACTTTCCACAAACCCACACATGCGATTTCAGAGTACTGGCACTGAGTGTTGGATTGGGAAGTCTAACATAAGGATTGGTAACTGAAGAATTGGTTTTAATAGGGATCCCAGTAAGATTAGCTCTACCAATGAATGGGACGCCGTCAGCGTTTGGACATGGGTCACCGCAAGAACGAACCCCACAGCCAGCATTTACAACTTGCTCACAATGGGCAGAAGTTCCAACTGGAACATTAGGTGCACATCCAGTCACAGGGGAAATGCAATTTCGTCAGAAACAGACCTTTGGTTTCCAGGGCGCCAATTGTGTATGAAAAACTGGTGCGGAGAGGCGAGTTTGTCCACTACCAAGTTGCAAAGAAGAAGGATTAAAACGCCACTTCAAACCCGTATAGTCTACTAAGGTTTCATTAATCATTGCCAGTCGTCTAGTCATGTTAACTGTTATCCACGAATCGTCAACAGTGTCAGTGGCAGTTGTTGTCATGGCTACCAACACAGAAAGAGTCTCAGTCGCATTGAGGGGTCTAGGAACGACAGGGACCGAACCAGTGGTAGTGCGAGGTATCAAGGAACAAACATAACAAGGGGAACTGGTCTGTTGCTTAGCAAAGAAAAACATGGTTTGGTACCAGACATTCTGCGTATGGTCATGGAGACTGTCATTTGTCAGGAGCGTGCGTTTAAGACGGTGAACCAGCTGGTTGGTATCACTCGTGTTAGCGTCAAGTGAGTGGTGAATGAGCTGTGGTCTCAGAAAAAACAGAATCGGAAGGACAATGATCAAGGTTAAAAACAGGAAACAACACATACTGTAGTGCCTCGTATACCACACAGGCCTGGGTGTCTGAACGGATGCCAGGGTCTGTTACGATCCATGGCCTATGTATCAAGGAGCTAAGAGAGTAGTGCGAACAACAACGTAACAAATATAACAATTACAGAAACTAGATAAAAAACCGCACATAAAAATATACAGACTTGTATGGGGAGAGTCACTGTGTGAAAAATAAAGACAGTGAAATGGTGTAACACGTGTAGGGTGTGGTGTGGTGTAGGTCTTCTTGCGCCCACGAAGGTGACACAGAAACTACGGCTGCACGCCACTTGTTGTCTTCTTTCTTCGGACCCTTGGTCGCCTGCGTGCCTGTTGCAAACGCAAAGTCTTACTTAGCAGCCTCTGGAGTTTGTAGTTTTCCAGGAGAACCAGCAGGGGGTGCTGGAACCTTTCTGCAGTGGCTGGCGTGGATCCAGGTAGCCCGCTCAGCGACCTTCACAGCAGTGTGGGTTGTCAGCAGGATCTGGAACGGACCTTGCCACCTCCTGTTCCTCCACGACTTCCTCCTGAAGTCTTTTATGACCACAAAGTCACCTGGTTCGAGCTGGTGCAGGGGACCACTGGCTGGAACAGGGAGGGCTGCGATCACCTGTTTCTTTACATCAGAGAGCTGTTTGGATAGTTTGGTACAGTAGGTTAGTGTGTTGTGATCACAAAGAGCTGTTGATGGGGGTGGAGATCGGGGAGCTTCCACACCTACAGAAGGAGGAGTTGCAAAAAGAATCTCAAAGGGGCTCAAGTTAGTTCTGTTTCGTTTTCGCATTCTCATATACATAAGCACTAGAGGAAGTGCTTTTGTCCATGGAAGACCTGTGTCTTCACAACACTTGGCCAGCTTGTTCTTTAGTGTTCCATTCTCCCTCTCTACTGCACCTTCACTAGCTGGGTGGTAGGCACAGTGTGTTCTCAGGTTGATGCCTAAGTATAGGCTCAGTTCAGTGATAGCTGAATTAACAAAATGGCTGCCATTATCACTGGAGATTTTAGCTGGAATTCCCCATCTGGGAATGATTTCAGTAAGAAGGGCTTTAGCTACTACTGAGGCAGATTGTTTTGAGGCTGGGAACACTTCAACCCATTTGCTCCACATGTCTACCATCACTAAACAATGAGACTTTCCTTCTGATGGAGTTAGTTCTACAAAATCCATCATGACATGCTCAAAAGGTCGGGTTGGTTGAGGATGAGCAGCTTGTTGGGAAGGTTGGATTGCCCTGCCTACATTGTGAGTAGCACAGATAACACAGGCTTGGCAGTGTTTTTGAGCATAGGCGGAAAACCCTTTTGTGAACCAAAATGTGTTAATCATTTGCTGCATCCCTCCTTTTGATGCATGGTCAGACCCATGCGTCAATTTAGCATAGTGAGGGAAAAAATGGGAAGGCAAACACGGGTTGTTGTCGGGGCCATCATGACATGAAGCACCTGCGTTTCTCCAAAGTTGCTTATCTTTTGGAGATGCAAAAGATTGAACAGCACTGAGGTAAGATGGCACGTTAGAAGAAACTGAAACCAAAGTATGTGATACAGAAGAGTCAGACAAAGGGAGAAGAGAAGCTGCCTTCGCAGCTGCATCCGCTCGAGCGTTACCTGTAGAAATCGGGTCAGAGGCATTAGTGTGAGCAGCACATTTACACACAGAAATGGCAGAAGGAAGAAGGATGGCATCTAAGAGATCTGCAATGAGTGTGTGATGCAAAACAGGCTTGCCATCAGATTTCAGAAAACCTCTATGTTTCCAAAGTGCACCAAAGTCATGAACAACACCAAAAGCATATCTGGAATCAGTGTAGATATTTACAGATCTATCCTTAGCTAATTGGCAGGCAGTCGTTAAGGCCACAAGTTCTGCAGCTTGAGCTGAGAAGTGAAGTGGAAGAGATGATGACATCATCACGTCATAGTCAGAACAAACAGCAAAGCCAGCACGGCAGAGACCTGTAGCTGGGTCTCTTGAAGCAGAGCCATCTACATAGAGGACAAGGTCAGGATTTGTCAAGGGCGTTTCTGTCAGATCAGGTCTTGGAGAACAAGATGCTGAAAGTTCAGCCATGCAATCATGAGGCTCACCATCCTGTGGAAGAGGGAGCAGAGTAGCAGGGTTAAGAACAGTACACCTCTTAAGAGTGACATTAGGCATATCAAGAAGACACGTGTGATACCTAAGGTGTCTAGCAGCCTAAAGATGTGATGTTTTCTGCTCAGAAAGGATCAAAGAGACCGCATGTGGCACAAGAAGAGTCAAAGGAGCGTAGCCAACTATATCTCTTGAGGCCAAAAGGGCTTTTTCAGCAGCTGCTACAGCTCTGAGACATTTTGGCATGCCTGCTGCAACAGGATCGAGTTTACCCGAGAAATATGCCACAGGACGGAGCCTATCACCATGAGGTTGTAGGAGGACAGAAGTCATGCAACCCGAACGTTCATCCACAGTCTGAGTGAATGGTTTGGTTGGGTCAGGAAGTCCAAGTGTGGGAGGAGACTGAAGTTGAAGTTTCAAGTTCAGGAATGCAGTGTCTGCTTCCGGTGTCCACTCAAGTTGTGAGCGAGAGGTCATGCCTGATTGGTGACACAAGGTCCTGAGGGGTCTTTCAACCTCAGAAAAATTAGGGACAAAAGCGCGACAGTAGGAACACATCCCCAGGAAAGATAGCATTTGTTTTTGGGTAATTGGTTTTGGAATCTTTTGGATAGCTTCAATATGTTTTGGAGACATAGTTTTGCCTTCACCAGAAATTATGTGACCCAGGAAGGTCACAGCTTGTCTGACAAATTGTAGCTTGTTTAAGCTGGCTTTGTGTCCTTCTTCTGCCAGATGTTTGAGCAGTTTGATAGTGTCAGTTATGCATTGTTTTTCAGTTGGAGCGCAGATCAGAAGATCGTCTACATATTGTAGTAAGGCAGTGCCATCAAAGAGCACTAGAGGCGACAATGATTCGCATAAAGCCTGATTGTAAATTGTTGGTGATTCAGTGAAACCCTGACATAAACGGGTGAAAGTATAACCTTTCCCGTTGAACTGGAATGCAAACCAGTACTGAGAATCCTTGTGAACAGGAACACTGAAAAATGCATTTGATAGATCAACAACTGAAAACCACTTAGCAGAGGATGGAACTTGTGAAAGCAAAGTGTAGGGGTTAGGAACACTTGGTGTTCTGGCATGAACAGCTGCATTAACTGCTTTTAAGTCTTGAACAAATCGCCACTCGGGTAGAGATGGTGGTTCTCTAGCTTTTTGAACTGGAAAAATAGGAGTGCAGACAGGTGAGTCATCGCATGGGATAATAACACCGGCTTCCAATAAGGATTTAAAAACAGGTTTAATGCCGTTGACGGCTTCCGGACACAGAGGGTACTGAACTCGTTTTGGTCTGTAGTCAGACTTAGGAGTGACTATTACAGGTTCACAATTTTTTATGAGACCTACATCATATTTGCCTTGTGCCCACAATTTGGGTGGGACTTGTGCAAGGGCTGGATGGATCTGTTCTGCGGAGAACATTTGCTGTATGTGTTCGGTTTTAGCAAGATTGTGGTCTAGCAAGTAGACAGATTTCAGAGTAGCCACAGTTAATTTGCATGCAGTTTTGAAAACACCCCCCTTTGGCGAGTACGACACATGTGGGTCAGGTGTAGATTGCCAATCTTTGAGCTCAATGCATGATTTTGTCCATGGACCTAAATCTTTCCATTGATCAGTTTGTCCTTTGGAAAGCGAAATATGTGGATGTGAATTGTTAATCAGAAAAAATCGTTGTTGTTCAGCTGTTAAGCTGACAGAAAGTGCACATCGCAGGTCTGTCCAGTAGAGAGAGTCAGTCAGTAGAGTATCGTTGATGTCAGTCCACCATTTAGTTTCATAGTCTCTGTCAAGGTCAGTTGTCACGTGTGACGTGCAATGGAGTGCCTCAGGCTGCATGAAAGCTGCAGTTGGGCTAACCAGTGCATGTGCACGTTCAGTTAGAGATGGAGCCAAAACACTCTCAACTTTCCATTGGTATATGTAGAGCAGCGAGGAGATTAAATCAGGTTGATACTTAGCCATTATATAGGCTTCAGGATTGGGTGGAGTTGTTCGTCTCACAGCTTTAACTCCTTCTGGTGTCGAAATCAGGTCGATGCCAAAAGCCATCATCAAGTCTCGTCCTAACAAGTTGAATGGACAGACTTGGGAAAGCAAAAATGAGTGCTTTACTTTAGTAAATGGTTCAGGATGAGAACACGTAATTGGAGATGTATAGTTTTCTTTCACTGTTGTTCCACATGCACCAATGGAATACATGAAATTGCCACTGAGTTTGGCAATGTCTGGTTTAGGTATTTCAGAGTATTTTAACACTGTGCGTGTTGCACCCGAGTCAACCATAAATGTAACATCTTTTCCTGCAACATTCAAAATCATAGTGGGCAGTTTCTGCACCATTGAGTCATCATACATGGTGTATGTTCCTATAGGTTTAAACTCAGTTTTTCTCTGTAAAACTTCAATAGTATCTGTGAGTAGTTGGTGTTGTTGCTGCGGTGTAAGCGTGTGAGTGGTGTGTGTGTGTGTGTGTGTGTCATTCTCACTCCCCTTTTCTGAAGGTTCAGGGTAGGCTGTCTGGGTGACGCACGCATCCGGTCCTCCCCTCCCTCGTCTCTCAGATCAGACAGATGATTGTTGCCAACGGTCATTTCTGCCTCTAGGTGGAGCACCTCTTCCTCTGCCTCGGCCTCGGAATTGTGTGCAATCCTTTGCCCAATGTCCTTTATTGCCACACAGGAAGCACACATCGTAACCTGGTGGTGGTCCCATTCTTGGATCTGATCTCTCTCCTTGCCATGGCCTGCGTCCTCTCTGCATGCCTCTTCCTTCTGACAGCAGGCATTCACTTTAGCGAGGTCACAGTGAGCAGGGAAAACCTCAACCAATTTCAGTCCTAATTGTGTGATAAAGTCCTGATACTGTCGGTCTGCTAGATCAGCATTGTCATTAGTGTCCCAATTCACCGTTTGTGGTCTGAAGTCGCCATCTCTTGGGAAAATGTCTTTCACCTTGGAGAAATCAGATGGTTTCATGTATTTCATCATGACTCTCTGGATTTCGCCTGAGGTTGGTGTGAAATCTTTGATGAACTGAACATAGGCTCGTGCCATGGCAGCACCACCTTGCTGCATCAATCAGGTCCTGAGTTGTCCATGGGCGGTAGACAAAACCTGGATTTCCATCCGGACCCATAACTTGCACCATTGGCATCGTAAGAGCTGAATCTGATTGTTGTCTGGTGCGTGCTGCAATTGGAGGGGAGAGGGAGGAGGAGGTGAGGACACTGGAGCCTGGTGAGGGAGTGTTCATGAAAGAGGATGTGGATGACATCGGTGATGACGTGGCAGATGGAGGAGGTCGTCTTCAAGGGGGGGACCAGGAAGTGTCATCAACCAGAGAGCTCTGACCGCACCCTGTCAGTTTAGGATAGAGAGAATTCTTTTTACTCTTAGGTTCAAAATCACTTCCTTTGTCTTTCTTATCGACTTTCATACATGTTATCATTTTGTACACTTGTCTCCTTTCTCTCGTTTCACATTCATCTTCCCACTTTTTCAGACATCCTTCATTCTTTTCAATCTCTCTCATTTTATCACTTTTCACTCTCTTTTTGCTCATAATTGTCCGTCTTTCTTTCTCAAGACTTTCACGTAATTTTTTCAGTTGATTTTTACTCAACGATCCCCCTTCTGGGAATCCATGATTTGTTACCCAGTAATTCAAACATTCAACACTTTGATCCCCATATTTTTGTTTCATGGCCAGAATAATTGGACTGTCTGGATCATTTTTCGCTCGTTTACTTCCTTGGGTACCCATGTTTCCTTTTTACCAAGAGTCCCTGACTCTTTTGATTATTTACCTCGTATAGACCCTGTCTACCGGTAAGTCCCTGACTTCTAGTAAATAATCCTAGGTGTAGGTCTTTGACGCCTATAACCCACACCTAACTTCAGTGAGAATGGAACGTTCTCACCTACCTCAGTGAGAGTGGAAAGTTCTCACCTACTTCAGTATCAGACCATAAAGATCTGTACCTACAAATCAGTATCAGATTATAAAAATCTGTACCTACAAACTCAGTATCAGGTTATAAAAACCTATACCTACAAACTCAGTTTCAATTTAAAGGGTGTAAACCCCTTCAATCAAAACCTACAACATGACAGTTCCGTGTCAATGTTCCAAAACAAAAAGGAAGTAAACGATGGAAAATGATGACCAGCAGTAATGCAAGTATCCACAGACTCAGAAAATACATAAAAAAAAAACTTTTCTCTATTGATTACAGAATCATTGTCATTATTCATGAATCATTGGTAAATTTGGAATTTGGAAAGTCAACATCTCACCGTCTCAAACGGACTTTATCTTGGATCGTCGTGGAGCCAGTCAGTCAATCAATTGGATCGCCGGTCCCCTCTCTCTGAATACTTGGTTGGAGGTAGAGGAAGATCTCCTGGATTCCAGGTGCGCGCTGCCGACGTCCTTTTGATCCCGACGGACTCTCAGACGATCCCACTTCTGACACCAAATTGTTGTGGGAACTTTTGTGAGTGAGATGAAGCACGAGAACTGAGTCGGATGAATACAAGCAAGTTGATTTAATCTGAGTTGCAACCAGAGGAGCACAGTTTACAGAGTTGAAGAGTAAAAGTAAACAACACTGAGCAGAGAGAAACAAGGCGTATATAAACATGTCTTCAGCAGTATGTGTACGTGATATAGAAGAACAGAAGGTTTGAGTAGTTGTCTGATATGATGCCAATAAGCTGTTGTGAGAAACTAGCAGATATCAGTAGAGAACAGGGAGTTTCTTGGGAGGACAGGGACCTTGAGATGAAACGGGAAACTTATAATTGCCCTCTACACCTCGTGTGACCCAAGAAACAACTAACCACTGAACCTTGTGTGACCTAAAGAAACGTCTGTGTGCATGCAATATGCCATTACAGACCTAGTCTTACCCTATCACCCTAATAGACCACTTAGGTCACAAAATACAGGTTTACTTGTGGTTCCCAGAGTCTGTAAGAGTAGAATGGGAGGCAGAGCCTTTAGTTACCAGGCTCCTCTCCTGTGGAACCAGCTTCTAATGATAGTTCGGGAGGCGGACACTCTCTCTGTATTTAATGTTAAACTTAAAACTTTCCTTTTTGATAAAGCTTATAGTTAGAGCTGGTTCAGGGAAACCTGGACCATCTCTTAGTTATGCTGCTATAGAACTAAACTGCTGGGGGATTTTCCTGTGGTACACGCACATTCACTCTCTCACACTCAGGATTTGATTATGACTTTTTATATGTCATTAACCCTGTCTCTTTCTCTCCCTAGATTGTGTCTTTCCTTCCTTGCCTCTCTCTCTCTGTATTCTCATCATGCAGGTTGCAGGATCAAGATCCAGTTTTGGAGGCTATGCTTATAGTCACCATTATTATTATTTTGTAATTAAAAAGTCGATATCAGCAACTGTATAAACTTGTAACCTGATACAGTTGTTGTGTATCTGCTGCTGGTCTCCCTCTCTCTCTTCTGTCTCTCCCTCATCTCCCTCTTGTCCTTTCTCTCCCCCCATTTTCTGTCCCCCACCTCTCCACTGTCCCCCATTTTTCCTTTCACCCCAACCGGTCGAGGCAGATGACCGCACATCTCTGAGCCTGGTTCTGTCAGAGATTTCTTCCTGTTAAGAGGGAGTTTTTTCTCTCCACTGATGCCTAGTGCTTGCTCATTGTGTGAACTGTTGGGGTTCTCTGCTATCCTTGATGTTGTCTATGTACAGTGCCTTGAGATAATGTATGTTATGATTTGGCGCTATACAAATAAAATTGAATTGAAATTGAATACCATCATTCGCTAAAACTTTAATATCTCGAACAACAGGAGCAAGAATTTCACTAAAACCATACTTTTTAAGATCTTGTGCATGAAATAAGGCACACAGGTGTATGTTGGCCAAAAGAGAATTTCATTTTGGAGAGAAGTTTCTTAAGGTAAAATATATTGCACCCAATTTATGAATACCTCACTTGGAACTGAGAGGATTTGCAACCTCAAAGTCATCATAGAACATCTGTATCTGCACTGTGTGCTTTTCCGTTGAAAACAGAGGGTGAGTCTTAAAAAAAGATCCATCATGAATATCTCTGAGTATTGAGTCATCAGTGTCTGAGCTTTTCAACATTTCTGCAACATACTGAATTTTAAATATTGACTCCAATGTAGATAAAATGGGAACATACATGAATTTATCTTGAACGACTGTCTGTTCATATGTTCCAGTCTTTTTATTTCTCCTTGTGTCAAATCTTGAGCCAATTACAAATTCAATGGGTTCCACTGTTTCCCACTTGCCTGATAAAAATTTTGATCGTTTGTATTTTGAATTAAGAACTGTGAAAGGATTCTGTAACTCCTCAAAACATGCTTCAACTTTCTTGCACATTTCAGTTTCTCTTTCATCACCAAATACATGCTTAATGACAGTTTTTTTTAGCATCTTAGCATATATCTTGAACAATCTCTTCCATTGACATCACAACAGAGTTCACTACAATTTGGCTTACACCTGCTGCCTTTAAATCAGAAATTACTGCTGCACAACTATTTACAAGGTGTGCTGAAGATAAGGTGGACTGTACCTCCAAATGTTCAGACGACACTACAACATCAGTGGCATTACACTAGACACTTTGGTGTGGTGAAAAATCACTTTCTGAACCGCTTACATGGCACTTATTCAGATGCTTTCTAAAGCCTGAAAAGCTACCAAAAGAACATCCAACTCCAGCCCACATAGACCGGAAGCTCCAATTAATGCTGCGTTTGTGTGTGTATCTGCGTCATTACCTCGTTTATGAAACCCTAAAGTTTCAGAACAAACAGTTCAGCCACTGTTGAGAAAATAGTATTGTATTGTTTTCCTGGGCTCTGCGAAGCGGATCGGCACTTCCTTAATTTGATGTCGTCATCAAAAATCCTCACCACTCCTCTCACCACCGTAGCGCCTCCTGGTGCGGCACTAGTCCGGGCACATCCGGTTGTGTACATTCAACCGCAGAAGAAGAAGAACTACTCTCGTTGTAGCTGCTGAGATGCAGAGCATCCACCGTGCCAGAGGGGGAGCTGTGTATCTGAGAGCTGGCCTATCTATTACGTCACTTCCAGGTACCTGGCCAATCACAGGACAGTGGGAAAGCTCTCGTTGGCTGGCCAATCAACACAGTCCACATTCTAGGGTGTGGTTTTGGTCTGAAACAGCGCGGCTGACGAGAGCCTCAGTGAGGAGATATTTTGATCGGCTCGTTTGCAGCGATTAGGAGGTTTTAATCATGAAAACAATTTAATATATGTAAGCAGACCTCCATAACTAACATATATGTGTGATACAAGCATTCTATGTCACCTTTAAGGTGCTTTATAAGGCCGTTTGGTCTCCCATGGTCACTTGTGCAAAGAAAACATTATTTTATTTTATTTTAAAACATTAACTTCATTATTTGACACTAACGCACCATTCTTGCTCACAGCTCTGCAACTCTGGGAGTTTCCTTGTTTCCCCAACATCAATGTTGTAAATGGTTGTTTGGAGAAAAGTGAAAACATTGGCCAAGGAAGAGCTGTAAGAGGTACCAAAGACGTAATGGGCCTTAAAGAGGTCGTCTAGGGCTCCCACTGAACATGTTGCCTTAAATGGTAGCGCATACTTGTCAATCACAATAAAGAAGGTGTGAATGCTGCTTCTTGCAGGCCCCTGAGCGAGGAGGTATGGCTGGCTGCTTTGGCTGATGTTATCCAG
This sequence comes from Solea senegalensis, assembly GCF_019176455.1. Classification (NCBI taxonomy): domain Eukaryota; kingdom Metazoa; phylum Chordata; class Actinopteri; order Pleuronectiformes; family Soleidae; genus Solea; species Solea senegalensis. The sequence continues at coordinate 26,294,592 of NC_058028.1, read as the reverse complement.
GTGCTGCTGTACACTGGTTCCAGCCTACAAACAAACAAACATTCAACAGCAATACTTAGTGACCAACCACTCACAACAGATCACTGTGCATGAAACTGAGGTGATGAAAACTATATTTTTAACAGCTATTCATCATACTTTTATGAATCTGATGAGGTGTTCCACAGCCTGACATGCCGACACCTTCCCCGGCCTCTTCCTTCCCTGTGCAGATGGTGGTAGGAGATGGAGGAGCAGCAAGATAGCAGACATGTCACTGTCCCAGCCTACAGACCAACAGACATCATCTTAGCATTAAGATAAGACAAGATAAGACTTACTTGTCAGATACATCTTTATACATAGTGTTGGGGATCAGCTCATTCAAGATGGAGTCACATGCATCTTGGATGGAGAACACATGGCCCCTTGCTCAAAGACAAAGAGTGTCACAAAACTCAGTCAATAAAGATCCAATCCTTCAATTCACCTAACTATTGATGTATTGTGATTGATCAATTATTAAGTTAATTATTAATCATAATCCAAATTGGTAGTCGGCTTAATTTATGAGACTGTTTTTGGAGGTTATGAATTAATGGTTCATTCAGAACCGATTGTTCTCCTCTGTTTGAGAGGAGTGGTGCCCCGATTTGAGTTTTACTCAACTTTTATAAGAAATTAATTATTTCATAATTAATTAATTATTTATATTCTAAATTCATAACCAATCACGCCCCTAATCCCAACAATAGTACAATGCACAGTGAAATGTCTTATTGTGCCTAATTCCAGAAATAATCAAACAAAAATACACACTGTAATATATAAGAATGTAAGATGTGTAAAATATTAAATATATATGCCACATGTACATTAAATTGGCACAATTAAAAAAAAATAGCAATTAAAAACAGTCCCAGTCATACCATTCTCAATTTCAGCAGTTGACTCAGCATTGCGCATTAAATCCAAGAGCTCTGTGGTCGGTACCAGTCCATGGCTTTCTGTTATCACTTTTCTTTTCAGATTAGTGGGCCACTTTTCCAGGAATTTGTTGGCTGTGGCCTCCCCAAACAGCAATCTGAAATCTTGTTCTATCTGTAATGCAAAAATACAGTGCAAATAAAGGGGTGATGTGACACACTGCATGTGTGACGTCCACATTTGAGGAAACTTAATTTAGCTGCTTTCATATTTTGAACAACTGGAGATGTCTTACCAGTCCAGGTGTGTCTAGTAATCTTGGGAAGACCGAGAACACATCCCCTGCTCTCTTCTCATTGTTGACCATTGACTGACGATAAATGAAGGTAGCTTTCATCTTCTCACGGATGGTGTCTTCATCAGCAGAGTGTTTCAAAACGGCAATAGCTGCTTCCACATGCTCATCAGATAGCACTTTGTCAGCAGTGAAGGGTCTGGGTTGAACACGGCTTGGCCCACCAACTTCAAAGACAAAACACAATTTTATTGACTCCTGCCACACAAGGAAGACCTACACCGAAGAGGTACATCATTTACGGTAGTTGGAGTGTTAATGATAAATTTATAACATTTTTTAGAAGTGGTGAGGACAAAACTGTTGATCATAAATAGTGCCGAGGACGTGTTCCGCCGCGTAGCTGTGCTTATGTGGAAGCTTGTTTTTGTGTCATATAGTGGCTTGTGAAAATTCGTTTGCTGAGTGACATAACGGAAGATGTGGTGTAGTGATGCAGTAGCCTATAGATGCGCAGTGGTGTGTTTTTTTTTTACTGAAGGCCCTGACTGAAACCCCCCGGTCCGCTACTGTAAATACTCCATCTAGGTTAAAAAAGGTTGACTTGATTTTGACACTCCGTTTTTTACTGTGTAGGTACTTGCTTACTTGGGAAGTATAAACTTGAGAAGTACGCTGGGAGTATATACTTGCCACGTACGGGAGTACACAAGTATGTGGCTGTTTCTCAATACTCAAGTAAGCAAGTATGTATGTATTGTTCTGTTTGAATGGTGGCTTGCGCCAAGTGCTGCAGCCTCATTAACGCCACCTACAGTGTTGATAAATGAACATATGAAATACTTTTAATAAATGCCTCTATATGTTGTTATTATTTTCACATTTAAAATATTTAACTTAAAAATTAATTTCTATTAAAATATACAATACAATGTGGAAAATAGATATTACAGCATTGTATTGTATGTACTGTATTGTAAACGTGCAACTTTCCTCTCCTTTTACTAAGTGCAATATATAAAATAACTATCCACTCTGCTGTATAATGTACTGTATGCATATATCATATACTGCATATTTCCCTTACTGGCTCCCACTGTAAATACTTGAAATACTTTTTTACATATCCTTCTAAATTTTATCGAAGGTATTGGTGCACTGTTTTGTTGTTTCTTCTTTTATCTCTTCACTTGCACTACTAGAGCTGTCCTTTAATCTCGTTGTACACTGTATAATGACAATAAAGGTGATTCTGATTCTGATTGTAGAGTAGTATATGTATATATATGTATATGTACTACTCTAAATGTATATCTTGTACAAATATATACTACTCTACATATTTAATATTTACATAATATATTTGAATACAGATACAATGACCGTGCGATTTTAATATAAATGTAAAATTCAAAGTTAAAATAAATCAAACATTAACAATAAACAAACTTTCAAACTGTCAGGTCAAAACGTTTCCATTAAAAACAAAATAACACATCAACAACAAATCTATGGATCACACCAAGCATCTAATGACAGCGACGTCTGAGCCAGCGGATCATTTCATCAGGACAGGCCGAGATAACGCTGCTCTGTGCCGGGCACAGTGAGCGCCGAGCGTCCGCAGAGACGGAGCTGATCACCTCCGACAAACGTCGCTGCCAAACTATAAATACGTCATACCTTAATACACAAACCACATGTTTGAATTCTAAATGACTAATTTCTCGCCTCAAATGATGTTAAAACTTTGTTCTTGGACACAGAAAAATATTTATTTCAGATTAATATTTCTATTATCTGCTGCTATGCTCCGCCGAAATGTATTCTGGGATACATGGCCATCCCAAGTACGCTTAAGTCACCTCCGATGCATACTTGGTAAAAATGGGCGGAGCGAGAACACTTCCGGGTTTGAGAACTGTCCTCGCTGTTCGCTTACTTGAGAATTGGAACAGCACTTGGACTGAAGCTGATGACGTTTTCACAAGTACGGGAGTACGCAAGTACGCAAAGTACGCACAAGTATGGATATTGAGAAACGGCCCTGTGATTGACTGGTGACCTGTCCAGGGTGTGACCCTGACCTTTCACCCTATATTAGCTGGAGATTGGCACTGGCACCCCTCTGTGACCCTCAAGGAAGATAAAGCAGTAGAAGATGAAAAAAATCAGCACCATAATTCATTCTCTCATTTCATTTTTACTTCCCTCAGTTCGAATGCAGTTCTTCATATTCAATTTCAATGCCAGACATCTGGGTCTTGACAGTGAGACAAAACCAATTGAGTACAGATGGAAAGAACTCTACAAGACTTTACAAGAGAAGCCAGTGCAATTTCCAGTGACCAGAAGCTTATGAGACAAAGCACCGTGTATGAACAATTGTGTTATGAGCCAGGGTCACTCTCTAATGGCGTATTTCCACTGTGTCTACTCGCCTCGCCTCGCCGTGGCGCGGTTTAAGTAGCATAGTACCAGGTACTATTTTTAGTACCTACTCAGCAGAGGTTCCAAGCGCGCTGAGTAGGTACTATGCGATGATTGTTTAGACTGCCGTCACAGGAAGACACAGAAATCAAGTCAAACAGTGCTGAACTGTACAGTATATCAGTTAAAACTACTTAACAATCCTAGAATCGCCCCTGACTGGGTTCTGTGGGCCTACCTCTGTTGAAAATATTTGCTGTGAGGAAAGCAGGCACAGGCATCAAGATGGAACCAACTGAGGACGTGGTGCTGTCCTTTAGGTAAGAGAAAATTACCTATTTGAAAATTAAAGTAAACCTAATAGAACTAGATGTTTCAATGCCTTTAGTAGGAAACTCTTGACAGTAGCAGTCGGTGTGGAGTGGTGAAAAGGAGGGTAAGCTGTCACGATCCCACTCTCCCCCACCACTATTATCCTTATTGTTTGTTATCTTCCTCCGTGCTGCTCTCTCTCCCCCTCTCTCCCCTCTCTGCAGGAGGCGTGGCTGACCTACTTCCACTGATGACGCTGGTGATCAACAACACCTGCGGCAGCTCATCCTCACCTGCTCCTGATGAGCAATCAGGAGCCTTCTTAAGCTTTTGCCATCTCAGTCACCAGCGTCAGATTGTTTTGCTCTTCTAGTGGTAACGTCCATGACTTCAGGTCGCCACGTCTCCTGCCTCCCCGAGAGCTCCGGGTTCACCATGTAACATCTCGGCTGTGGGAACTTCCCCTGTCTCGATCCTCCCTCGTGAGTCTGCTCCTGCCAATATCCCCCCACTCACTGTCTCTCACCCTGGGCTCTCGCCATTTCCCGGCACAGCTGCATCGGCAATAAAAACCCTGTTAAAACCGTAATCTGTCTCCACTGCATTTTTGGGTCCTCTACATAGTCAAACCGCTCTCATTCGAGAACGTAACAGTAAGCTATGTCATTGGGGTCATCAGGTGGGCACCCTGCTTCATTGACGTTTCATCGATTGAAGCCCACAACGTCTCCAGAGGGCTCAACGGTGTACCCAGCGTCCCAGGTACACCCCCCTCCAAGCCATACCCTCTATATCCCTAATGGGCTTTGCATGGCAGGGACGTCCTTCTCCCTGAGTCGGGCCTAAGCCTGACCGCATACCATCTGTCTCTACCTTGCTGCCCAATTGGGGTCCTTACGCTTGATCCAGAGCCTGTCATGGTTTGGTTTGCCTGTCATGTTTTGTTCTGTGTCTTGATTTCTCCTTCATGTTTCATGTGTTGTCTTCCTGTTTTATTTCGTGAGCACTCACCCCTGTCTCTGTTTCAGGTTCCTGTTTGCCCTGCCCCCTTCTCGTCTGCGTCCACCTGCTCCATGATTGTTCCAGCACACCTGCATGCACTTACCCCCTAATCAGCACTGCTCTTAAACCCTCTCTGTGTCTTGTCTCGTCGCCAGTTCGTTTGTAGCCTTGTCTCGCGTTCCAGCACTCTTGTCCCACGTAACTAGTCTCAGTTCTTGTCTTCCCGTGCCTCGACCCTTGCCTGCCTGATTATCACGACCTCGTCTCTTGCCTTGTGATTCTGTTACCTCTGCCTGTTTGGACTGATCTCCTGTGAACTGACTTGGACTGATTAAACATTTTTGGAATTTGCCTGAACCTCGACTCTCTGCATTTGTGTCCTTCCCCTGGCTTCAATGACCTCGTTCCTGACAGAGCCAGTTACTGCTTTTTTCAGCAGCAGTTGACATGGACTTGATGGCCTGTTGGAGAAGCGACCCTTCTCCCCTATTTTTCTCAGCAGACTGGTGATAGATGTGGCAAAAATCCCCGGCATCCAACTTCTACTGGGAAGATGTTGGCCTTCCAGCTGTTCTGGGATGCTTCAGCTGCCAGGTCGGAATATTTGTTCTTTTTCCTCTCATAAGCCTCTTCAACCCCATCTTCCCCTGGTACTGTTAATTCCACAACATATGCCAGCTTTGTTGTTGGAGACCACAGGACTATGTCTGGCCGGAGTGTCGTAGCCACTATTTCTGGGAGAAAAACAAGCTTCTTATCAAGGTCCACTTCCAATTTCCAATCCCGCACTGATTTCAGGATGCTTGTATCCATAGGTGTTGTGTGGTGCTCTTGATGTTTGCCAGCTGGTATAAAATTTGTGAAGTTGACCTGTCCTGCTGATGTTTGTGGGAGGTTGATTGTGAAAAAGTAAAATCAGTTTTATCCATACATTTACATATAGGCATTTTTACAATGTTATATTTTGTCTTATTTATAATGTCTTTTAAAATGTTGATTTGTCTCAACTCTTTATTTTGCTGATATATACATATATATGTATATATATATATATATATATATATATATACACACACATATCTATCTATATATATATATATATATGTACACACACATATCTATCTATATATGTATATAAACCTAGAAAGATACACTGTGGGTACTTTTAAGAACATTTTTATGATTACTGGAGGTTTATTTGGTTTATTTGAAATCATCAAACATATAGGTAATAAGTATATAATATAATAATATAATTATAGGTAAACACATACTTAAAGGGGACATTATGCAAAGTCAACTTTTTAACCATTTTAATACTTATATTTGGGACTCTGGAGGCCCTACCAGTCGCCAAAGTGTGGAAAAAGAATACTCAGTCATGTTTTCATGGTCCCCCTTAGTGTAAGTATAGGCGATAAAACACTCAATGTTGAATTTCCTGCGCTTATGATGGCAGTATGCGCATTTCACCGCGAATGTTACCACTCGTTACCAAGTTTACTTCGAGAGCTCCACCTCAGCTCCACCTTGTCCCAGCGAGAGTGCAGGCGAGGGAGGAAGAGCGGTATTATGTCAACACGGAGGGACAAATGTGCTGTTCGTGGCTGCACAGTGGAGCACAGTGTTTTACAGAGGATTTTATACATGAAGCTAATGTGCCGGATAAAGTCAGCAAACGTGTGTTTGTGTGTTTGCACCACATCGCATCAGACTGCGGCCAGCGGTTGCCGTATTTAGTCAGCGAACGTATTTCACCGACGTTCAAACACACATTTTTAAGAAAAGGTCACATAGAGCTCATAACTGACCATTCTGACACGTCCTAATAAAAAATATGACCGCTCCATGACCGGAGCACAGACTCAGTCTGATACAGTCACATACAGCAGCAGTTTATGCAGCTCGACGCTGGCGATCAACGGTGGTGATCAGTGGTGCTGCACTCTCCGTGCAGCGGTACTGCACTCTCTGTGCAGTGGTACTGCACTCTCTGTGCAGCGGTACTCTGTGAAAATCAGTTGACATAGGGACAGCACCGCTGATCGCCAGCAGCGAGAGGCGAGCTGCCTAAACTGCGGCGGTGCTGTCCCTAAGTGTGTTTAACTGATTTACAGTTCGGCACTGTTCGACTTGATCGTTATGTAGGACGTCTCTTACTGTGACGGCACTCTCACTGTTTTCTGCGCACGCTGCCATGTTGATAGTCAGAGAACTAGTGGATGTAAGTGCGTCACAGTGTGATGTATAAGTTTTTTTTGTTGTTTTTTTTTCCCGTCGTCGTCTTAGTCAAGGTAGAGTCGGAAAAAATGTGTTTATAGTCGGCGGCGGAAGATGTGGAGGCTTTCCGCTGTCCGGATGTTGATGGGGAGCTCGTTCCACCATTTGGGAACTAGGACAGTGAACAGTCCCGAGTTCTGCGAATGCCTCTGCGATCCTCTCAGTGAGGTGGCAGCGAGCAGGTTTGCCGATGCAGAGCGGAGTGGGCGGGCTGGGGTGTAGGTTTTGATCATGTCCTGGAGGTAGGCTGGACCGGATCCGTTTGTAGCATGGAACGCAAGCACTAGAGTCTTGAAGCGGATGCGAGCAGCTACCAGAACCTGTGCCGCCTTCTGGGTTAGAAGAGGCCGTATCCTTCTGATGTTGTGCAACATGTATCTGCAAGATCGAGCTGTTGCAGCAATGTTGGCAGTGAGGGAGAGATGGTCATTAAGTGTCACACCCAGGTTCCTTGCGTTATGAGAAGGAGTTACCACAGAGTTGTTGAGGGTGATGGTTAGGTCTGTGGTGGGAGAGCCCTTTCCTGGGAGAAAAAGAATCTCAGTCTTGTCGAGATTGAGTTTCAGGTGATGGTCAGACATCCACTGAGAGATGTCGGTCAGACAAGCGGAGATCCGTTCTGCTACATGTGTGAAGCTGGGAAAAGAGAGAATGAGTTGGGTGTCATCGGTGTAGCTGTGATAGGACAAATCATGAGAGAGAATAACAGAACCAAGAGAGTTGGTGTATAGAGAGAAGAGGAGAGGGCCCAAGACAGAACCCTGAGGGACCCCAGTAGCTAGAGGACAGGGTTCCGACACAGATCCTCTCCAGGTTTCTCTGTATGTTCGGTTTTGAAGATAGGGCGAGAGTAGGGTAAGTGCAGAGCCTGAGACACCTAGTTCTTGAAGGGAGGAAGTAAGGATCTGGTGGTTAACTGTGTCAAATGCTGCAGAAAGGTCTAAGAGGATGAGCACAGAGGAGAGAGAGGCAGCCCTGGCAGTGTGGAGTTGCTCAGTGACAGCAAGAAGTGCAGTTTCGATCGAGTGACCTGCTTTAAAACCAGACTGAAGAGGATCAAGAAGGTTGTTCCGATGAAGGTAGGAGGAGAGTTGATTAAAGATAGCACGCTCCAGAGTTTTGGAGAGAAAAGGAAGAAGAGAGACATGTCTGTAGTTATTTACTTCAGATGGGTCAAGGGTGGGTTTTTTAAGAAGGGGGGTCACTCTGGCCTCTTTAAGAGAGTCCGGAAAGCAACCAGATGATAGAGATGTGTTAATGAGGTGGGTGAGGAAAGGAACAAGATCAGGAGCAATTGACTGAAAAAGGTGAGAGGGGATAGGGTCAAGGGGGCACGAGGTCGGGCAGGCAGAGGTTATTAGGGAAAGAACTTGATCCTGAGATAGAGGGGTGAAAAAGGATAGAGAAGGAGCTGAATTTGTGCTTGGTAGAGTGGTGAGATCAGGAGGTGGGGTTGAGAAAGAAGAGCGAATGTCATCTAATTTTTTGTGAAGTAGTTGACAAAGTGAATTGGTAGAAGGGAGGAAGGAGGAGGGGGGGTGGTGGGTCAAGGAGGTTAGAGAAGATCAAGAAAAGTTTTTTGGGGTTAGAGAAAGAGGATTGAATTTTCGGCTGATAGAAAGATTGTTTGTCTGCAGAGATAGAGGCAGTGAAGGTGGAGAGAAGAGAGTGATAGGAAAGCAGGTCGTCAGGGTGTTTTGATTTCCTCCATTTCCAGGGAGAGAGAGAGTGAATGTTACGACGGACAAGTGCAATATCTGATGAGATGAGATCATCAGATTGGGAGAGTGGGAGAGAGTAGGAAATGAAGAAATGATCAGAGACATGTAGTGGAGTTACCTTGAGGTCTGAGGTGGAGCAGTTTCTGGTGAAGATGAGGTCAAGGTGGTTGCCAGCTTTGTGAGTTGGTGGAGAAGGAGCAAGTGAGGGAGAAAGAGAGGAAAGTAGAAGAAGTAGATCGGATGACTTCTCTGACTGGATGTTGAAGTCACCAAGAAGAACAAGTGGTGGGCCATTTTCTGGGATGTTTGAGAGGAGGACATCTAGTTCCTCCAAGAAGTGTCCCAATGGGCCTGGTGGACGGTAGATGACAACAATGATTAGTTTGACTGGGTGAGTTACAGTTACAGCATGAAATTCAAACGACTGTGAAGAGAAGTGTGGCAGTGGGTAAAGAGTGAAAGTCCAGTTGGGGTTGATGAGCAGACCTGTCCCGCCACCTCTTCCAGTGGATCTGGGTGTGTGGGAGAAGGAGTGGGTGGAGGAGAGAGCCGCAGGGGTGGCTGTGTTGGAGGGTGTTATCCAAGTCTCAGTAAGAGCGAGGAAGTCCAGGCATTGCTCAGTAGCAAAGCCAGAGATGAACTCAGTCTTGCGGGTAGCTGACTGGCAGTTCCACAGGCCCCCTGCAACAAGGTGTTGAATGTGTGTGGAGCGGGTGAGATAGATAAGTGAGGACAGGTTACGGCGATGCTGTGAGTGATTGTGAGGTTTGTAATATCTATGAGAAGAAACATGAACAGGAATGGAAAAAAGGCACACATCTGAAAAGTAGAAAACACTTGCAGACAGGTACTTAGCCTCGTTAGCCTCCTTGTTAGACTCCTTTGTCTTTGTCTTCCTGAGTCTCCAGTTCAGACTCCTTTGTCTTTGTCTTCCTGAGTCTCTGGTTTAGACTCCTTTGTCTTTTGTCTTCCTTTGCCACTCCCTGTAGCCAATGAAACTTAAGTGAAGCTTTTTTCTAAAAGAAAACACCTGATTAGGGGTTGATTGGTTACAGCTGGGTTGGCCACTCCCCTATAGCCAGTGAAACTTCACACCTGGTGATGGCTCAATAGAAACTATGTCAAAATAGCAACAATAACAACTTTATCTTTGACCTAGCAGACAAAATATCAACAACAAACTTTCACCTTAACTAAACAGACAAGTCAAAAGTCAAGCAACCCAGCTAGATACAATAGCAATTAATGAAATAGCAACCAAATAAGAAAGACCTACAGAAGTGATACTTAGCTTAATTCCAGTAGTCCTATGAGATACCCAGATAGTCCAAATGCACACTGACAAATGCTGGTTTGGGTCTGGTTTAAATCTTACTCAGCTGTGTTGGCCACTCCCCTGTAGCCAGTGAAACTTCACACCTGGCGATGGTGATGGCTTAATAGAAACTATGTCAAAACAGCAACAATAACAACTTTCTCTTTGACCTAGCAGACAAAATATCAACAACAAACTTTCACCTTAACTAAACAGAGAAAAGTCAACCCAGCTAGATACAATAGCAATTAATGAAATAGCAAACAAATAAGAAAGACCTACAGAAGTGATACTTAGCTTAATTCCAGTAGTCCTATGAGATACCCAGATAGTCCAAATGCACACTTCATGTAATGATCATAAAACATTTAAATAAAATTAGGCCAGAAAACCTGTAGACTCTTAACATGATCAAATTATTATAATTACAACAACAACGTATTAAAAGTAGTTGTACAAACAAAACTCCCCATCCTCGTTAATTAACTTTAACTTAACATTAATGCTAGTTAATAACTAATCGGATATGTTATAAAATAAAAGTAGACTAGCGATGTTAGAATGACATCCACCAGTAATTTAACCGCTTCAGTTACATGAGTGGTTTATTTTACATGAACGTAAAAGACTAACAGCCAGTGCTAACTGGTTCTGTTAAACTCGATGTAATATTCAGATCACGCGAGTAGACTGAATAATGTTAATGTTCTAACTAAGTAAAGGCTAAGTAAACGCTACTTATTGATACCACACTGGCGACGAGGATCGAAGACTAACAGTGTCTGCACCAACTTTTCCCCAGAGAGCGGAATATTACGTGTGGAAGAAAGTTTGGAGCGAAAGCTATAAGGCGATAGACAGACCATAGAAGTGAGTGATGCTAGCACACGGCCCGTCTGTGCCACCGCTTGATACGGAGAGCGAACCCAGTTCTATCGGGCCGCGGTGGAATAAGTGGCTTCAGAGATTCGAGAACTACACCACGTTCATGAACATAATCGGAGATCCCAGGTTGAAAGCCCATCTGCGGCGAAAAAGAGCATGACATATATGACACAGTGGCGGGAGAAGGAGACAAGTATGGTGACGTGAAAACAAAGCTCACCAACTACTTTTCGCCTAAAAAGAATGTCCAGTATGAGGTCTACATATTCAGAAAAGCTGCACAAATGCACAATGAAATAAAGTCACAGATCATTCAAAGCTGCATGTCCTCCAGGGTGCGCAAAAACTTTTAAGGGAGATGAATAAGACATTAAAAGGAACTTCTTGAATATGGCAGGACTCTTGAACTGTCTGAATTACAGTCAAAAGGAATTGAAGAAGAACTGCAGAAGAACAAAGAAAAGAAACACATCTTCGCATATGCAAGCCGAGCACTCAGTGATGTAGAGAGGCGCTACTCTCAAACAGAGCGTGAAGCACTTGAAATCGTATGGAGCTGCAAACATTTTCATCTCTACATCTACGGCAAAGAGTTCACTATGGTGACGGATCACAAGCCACTCAAGCTCATCTGGAACAACCCAAGGTCCAAGCTGCTCGCCCGCATCGAACGATGGGGACTCGGCTACAGCTGTACAACCTCAAGGTAGAATACAGAAAAGGGTCTGATAACCCGGCAGACTACATGTCCCGTCACCCAGTCCCAGCACACGCACCTACCAAGAACACTTGTGCAACAAAAGTAGCTGAAGCATACGTGAACTTCATCATACAGAACAAGACACCAAAGGCAATGACCCTGGATGAGACACTCAAAGATGAAACACTGCAAAAGGTCAGTGCTCTCATACACAACAATACGTGGCACACACTCACAAAAGACACTGTCCTGAGACAATATGAACATGTGAAAGCGAACTCACAGTGTCACATAAAAATGACATCATAATAAAGGGTTCCAGAATTGTCATTCCCTTCTCACTCAAGCACAGGGTCCTCCAGCTTGCACACGAGGCACATCAAGGAATCACAAAGACAAAGGCCCTCCTGAGAGAAAAGGTGTGGTTTCCAAACATCGATCGACAAGCTGAGGCGATGGTAAGAAACTGTTTGGCATGTCAAGCTAATACACCAGAAACACACAACGAACCTCTGCAGATGTCAGACCTCCCCGACACAGTCTGGCAAGATGTCAGCGCAGATTTCTACGGCCCATTGCCTACAGGTGAACATTTGCGAGTCATCGTGGATGAATACTCACGGTACCCTGTAGTGGAGGTCATACACTCCACCTCTGCTAATTCTGTTATCCCTGTCATGGACAAGATCCTCTCAATGCTTGGCATCCCTAGAACGGTGAAGACAGACAACGGCCCCCCTTTCAACGGTGAGCAGTTCAGCAAGTTTGCAGTCTACATGGGGTTTCACCATCGGAAGATCACACCACTATGGCCTCAGGCAAAGACCACTGCAGAGAGGTTCATGAGAACACTTGGGAAGTGCCTCCGTGTTGCCCACATGGCGAACATCCCCTGGAAGCAGCATCTCCACACTTTCCTGCGTGAGTACCGTGCAACACCACACAGCACAACAACATCACCCGCTGAGCTGCTCAAATGCAGGATACACACGAAGATGCCTTCAGTGAGCACACCTCTTGGACCGGACGAGGATCTTCGCAGGAGAGACCGCAAGGCCAAAGCCAAAATGAAGACGTACACGGACACTCGCCGACACACTTAAACCTTACCCTTTCTGACCTGGTGATATGGGGTTGTGCTCTCAACCCAGGCACAATAAACTTTCAACAGCCTACAATCCCAGGCAGTACAGAGTAACTGCCGTCAAGGGCTCTATGGTCATAACTGAGCGGAATGGACACAGAGTTACAAGAAACTCCTCCTTCTTCAAGAAGCTCGACCCTGGCCTGCGAGACATATCCGCAACAGAAGATGAGGATGGAGAAGTCACCGCTGACACAGTCCCAGTGTTGGCAATGTACCCTGCTAGACATCGACAGCCTCCACAGTACCTAAATGACTGAAGGAAACAAAGAAATGGACTGTGAAATGGACTGAATTTGCTGAAGTTTGAAAAGAGAGCTCAGTTAATTTTTTGACAAGTTTTGAAGCTGAAAGTGTTTATAAAGTTGATTCTATGTTCTATATGGGAAATGACACTTGAGAAAGCACTTACTTGATTTATCACAGTGAAGCAATTTAATTGTTTAGTTCATTGTGTTTAATGTTATTCACAGACAAAGTGGATGTTTAGTTATTGAATACTCTAAGTAGCCAGAAGTGGAAGTAACAGACAACCTGGAGTTCAAATTAATAACAAAAAAAAAGAAGTGATGTAACATTCAGATCACGCGAGTAGACTGAATAATGTTAATGTTAATGTTCATAACCTTGTACGTACTGTTAACATCATTACTAACATCATTCCCATAAAGACAACATCATCCTGAAGTTTGCTGACGACACTGCAGTGATAGGATGCATCACTGCGGCGGACGAAGCGGCCTACAGGACGGAGGTGGACAGTCTGGTTTCTTGGTGCGAGGACAACAACCTCACCCTAAACACAGACAAGACGAAGGAGATGATAGTGGACATGAGGAAGGAGAGGAGACCTCACCAACCACTGTTTATCCGGGATCTTGAAGTGGAGCGGGTGAGCAGCTTTAAGTACCTCGGGGTCCACATCACTGAGGACTTCACATGGACCACCAACACAACACAGCTGCTCAAGAAAGCACAGCAACGGCTGTATTTTCTGAGGAGGCTGAGGAAGTTTGGCATGTCGACAAAGATCCTCAGCAACTTCTACAGCTGTGTCGTGGAGAGCAGTCTGACCAACTGCATCAGCGCGTGGTACGGCAGCACTACAGCCATGGACCGCAAACGCCTGCAGAGAGTGGTAAAGACAGCTGAGAGGATCACCAGGTCCCCACTGCCCTCACTGCACAGCATCTACCACCGCAGAGTCCACAGGAGAGCTGCCACCATCATCAAAGACAGCACCCACCCACAACATGGACTGTTTACACTCCTGCCCTCAGGACGGAGGTACAGAAGTGCCAAATGCAGGACAACCTGTCTAAAGAACTCTTTTTACCCCACTGCCATCAGAATCCTCAACAGCTGAACGGGACTACAATAATCCTGTCACCTGGTTACACTGTCACTTTAATCTGTTACCGTCACTTTAAAACCTGAAACATGTCACTTTAAATCTGTTAAACTGCACAACCAGTATTCACTTTATGTACAGTTCTTATTTCTTGTTTATATGCATATGTTTACACTTATTTTATGCATATATGTTATGTTAGTTTTTTTGTAATATTCTCATTCCTTGCATATATGCATATGTTTACACTTATTTTATGCATATATGTTATTTTAGTTTCTTGTAATATTTATATTTTTCTTATGTATATTTATACTTTTCTACTTTATGCTGGTGTTTTTGAGTGGACAGCAAAGTAAGAATTTCATTGTACAGGGAAACGTGTTTCTTTACTGTGCATATGACAATAAACACTTTGAATCTTGAATCTTGAATTACGGTAATACAAGCGCTAACCGGATGTGATGCCCGGGGTGTTTGTTGTTGTTAGTTCCCAGCAATAAAGCAAGAGAAAGTGAAGCTCTGTGTCCTCATTTATATAGGTTAAGTAAACGCTACTCGTAAATACCACACTCGGTAGTACAGCCTTTAAAACGATGATGACAAATTAAAGACAAACGAATTAAAGTGAATATATTGCTGGGTTCGCTGGAATATGTGTTAGTTTTATGTTCTCAATAACGCCTTTCACTGAAGTGGAAAAAGCACAACCACGCGTATGAGATAGCAGTTGTTTTACACAGGGTACATTTAGTTTAGGTATATACAAAAATGTACTTTGTGGTACACGTTAAGCATCACAATGTAATCCCCAGTTCACCTTGTCAAGTGGTTCTCTCATACGGTTCCAGGCCTAACAGGGCTTCCGTCAAATTAACGTTTCCCGTTGTTCCGCGAGCCAGGATTCAACAAATCCAAGCCCAGATGACAACTATAGTTCGATCAGTCAAAAACAGTTTGTTATCTCCCCATCCATGCACCAGCTGGAGTCATGGCTGGAGTGTGTACTGCCATGGATGTATTATAAGAACTGGATAGAGCAATTTTGTCATGGTGGCCACCTGTGGTAATGCAGCAAGAAATACTCATTTGAATTTTATATAGCCTGGAAAGCTAGAGCTGCCTATTATTCTTCTGTAATTGAAGAAAATATGAATAATCATAGGTTTCTTTTCAGCACTGTAGCCAGGCTGACACAGAGCCACAGCTCCACTGAACCATCTATTCCTTTAACACTGAGCAGTGATGACTTTATGAACTTTTTTGTGAATAAAATAACATCAATTAGAGAAAAAAAATTATCATCTCCTCCCTCATATTGGGACTGACTCATCTTTTAGCACAAGAGCTTTAGAAGCACAGTTAGACAGTTTCTCCCCTATAGATCTCCCTGAGTTAACATCATTAGTTTCATCATCCAAACCATCAACCTGTCAGTTAGATCCTATCCCCACCAAACTGTTTAAAGATGTGTTTCCTTTAATTAACAGCTCTATATTGACTCAAATTAATCTATCCTTATTAACTGGATATGTGCCCCA
This sequence comes from Solea senegalensis, assembly GCF_019176455.1. Classification (NCBI taxonomy): domain Eukaryota; kingdom Metazoa; phylum Chordata; class Actinopteri; order Pleuronectiformes; family Soleidae; genus Solea; species Solea senegalensis. The sequence goes on along the minus strand of NC_058028.1, from coordinate 26,278,710 downwards.
AACGTTTACAATAGCAGTTATTAAACCTCTTCTCAAAAAAGCGACCCTTGACCCAGATATTTTAGCGAATTACCGACCTATATCTAATCTTCCCTTTGTTTCTAAAATCTTAGAAAAGGCAGTTGCTAATCAATTATGTGAATATTTGCGCATTAATGGCCTGTTTGAAGGTTTTCAGTCAGGTTTTAGATTAAATCATAGCACAGAAACAGCACTAGTTAAAGTTAGTAACGACCTTCTCTTGGCTTCAGATAATGGTCTAGTTTCTTTACTTGTCCTGTTAGATCTTAGTGCTGCATTTGACACCATTGATCATAATATTCTGCTACAGAGATTGGAGCAGACTCTTGGTGTCACTTGTGCTGCCCTCTGCTGGTTTAAATCATACTTATCTGATAGATTCCAGTTTGTTCATGTTAATGATAAAACCTCACTACAAACAAAAGTTAATTGTTCCACAAGGCTCAGTGCTTGGGCCTATACTTTTTACCTTATATACAGGGAACATTATTAGAAAGCACAACATACACTTTCATTGTTATGCAGATGACACACAGCTATATTTATCAATAAGGCCGGATGAAATAAATCAGGTTGTTCAACTTCAGGAATGTCTCAGAGACATTAAGTCCTGGATGACTTGTAACTTTCTACTTTTAAACTCAGAAAAAACTGAGGTCATTATACTCGGCCCTAAGCACCTCAGAGAAAAACTTTCTGATCACTTTGGCTTCCAGTTCCATGGTGAGGAACCTTGGAGTTACTTTTGACCAGGAAATGTCATTTGATTCACACATAAAACTAATTTCCAGAACAGCCTTCTTCCACCTGCAGAACATTATGAAAATTAGAAACATTCTGTCTTTACAGGGTGCTGAAAAACTAGTTCATGCTTTTGTTACATCTAGATTAGATTACTGTAACTCAGGATGTTCCAACAAGTTAGTTAGAACCCTTCAGTTCATTCAAAATGCTGCCGCACGAGTTCTGACAGGAACTAGAAAGAGAGACCACATAACTCCAGTGTTAGCTTCTCTACACTGGCTCCCCGTACAGTTTAGAATTAAATTTAAAATCCTCCTCACATACAAAGCACTTAATGGTCAGGCCCCTTCATACCTGAAAGACCTAGTCTTACCTTATCACCCTAACAGACCACTTAGGTCACAAAATACAGGTTTACTTGTGATTCCCAGAGTCTTTAAGAGCAGAATGGGAGGCAGAGACTTTAGTTACCAGTCTCCTCCTCTCCTGTGGAACCAGCTCCCAATGACAGTTAAGGAGCCTCTCTCTGTATTTAAAGTTAGACTTAAAACTTTCCTTTTTGATAAAGCTTATAGTTAGAGCTGGTTCAGGGAAACCTGGACCATCTCTTAGTTATGCTGCTATAGAACTAAACTGCTGTGGTACACGCACATTCACTCTCTCACACTCAGGATATGATTATGACTTTTTATGTCATTAACCTTGTCTCTTTCTCTCCCTAGTTTGTGTCTTTCCTTCCTTCCCTCTCTCTCTGTCTCTGTATTCTCATCATACAGGTTGCAGGATCAAGATCCAGTTTTCGAGGCTACCCATATCATCACCATTATTATTAGGGTTCGAGCAACAAGGTTGCAAGAACCCTATTGAAATGCAAAAGATTATTATTATTATTATTGTTATTAGGGTTCGAGCAACTTGGTTGCGCAAGAACCCTATTGTAATCGTAAGAGTTATTCTTCTTATTCTTCCGCCTTCCAAATAAATCGCGTTTTTGAGGCCCTGAACATGCCCCAAAACTCACCATTCTTTGCAAGTGCATCAGACCTGGTGTAAATTTACGTTTATTAATGTTTCGGGGAATGTGCGTTAAAAAATGAAAGTGGGCGGGGCAAATAACTGCTCCACCCCCTAAAACTTGTGGGCCTGAGGAGCACGTTTAATGTACATGCACGAAACTTGGTACACGCGTTCCTTAGGTCGGGACGGTCAAAAAAGTCAGCGTAGCCTATGCTCTAAAACGAACAGGAAAGCCGCCATCTTGGATTGAAAATTCATTTTTTGCCGATTTTGGCCATATCGCACCATCGGTATTTGAACGAACTTGTCCTAGAGCTTACATGGGATCACGTTCAAACTTGGTGAGGTCACTTTGGACAAGTTGAGGATCTAAAGTTGCTAAAAACTTTTTAATAAGTATCATGGTGTACGAGAAAGGGGCCGGCAAAGTTGGTGAAAATTTTTATTTTTCGCCACAGGCAACAAAACTCTTATAACTTTGCGATAGAAGGTCACTTCCCAACCAAATTACCTAGGGTTGATGATGGACCATTGCTGAAGAAGTCTGTGGAAAAACTGTACATTTTTAGCACAGCGCCTCCTTGTGGTAACAGAAAATACAACAAATACACAATTTCGGTAATAACTTTTACATATTTAATCGTATCAAACTCAAAATTTGTGACAACATTTAAAACACATGAAAGATGATGCGTGCTTATTATGATAACAAATGGCGCAACGGTGTTGCCATAGCAACACTGCAAAGTCAGATATTTGTGACAAAAAAACAAACTGCTACAACTTTGCGAAACTGAGTCCAATCTGAACCAAACTTGCTAGGATTGATGATAGTCTGGCCCTGAAGACACCTATTTGAAAATATTCACTTTCAAAAACAGCGCCCCCTTGTGACAGCAGCCACTATGACACCTGATATTTGAATGAACTTGTCCTAGAGTTTTGTGCGATCACCTTGAAAATTAGTGAGGTCACTGTGAACAAGTTGCCGAGCATAAGTTACTGAAAGCTTTTTAAAATGTCGCTCGGTGTACGAGATAGGGGGCGCCAAAGTTGGTGTTCATTCATATTTTTCACAACAAAAGGCAAAACTCTTACAACCCGTAAAACTTGTCCTCCTGAGGAGCACGTTGAATGTACATGCACGAAACTTGGTACTCACGCGTTCGTTAGGTCCAGACGGTCAAAAAAGTCAGCGTAGCCGAACCTCTAAAACGAACAGGAAAGCCGCCATTTTGGATTGAAAGTACATTTTTCGCAGATTTTGGCCATTTCGCACCAATGGTATGTGAACGCACTTGTCATAGAGCTTTAATTCGATCACCTTCAAACTGGTTGAGGTCACTGTGAATAAGTTGAGGATCTAAAGTTATTAAAAGGTTTTTAAAATGTCACATGGTTTTTGAGATAGGGGGCGCCAAAGTTGGCGTTCATTCATATTTTTCACAACAAAAGGCGAAACTCTTACAACCCGTAAAACTTGTCCTCCTGAGGAGCACGTTTAATGTACATGCACTAAACTTGGTACTCACGCGTTCCTTAGGTCAGGACGGTCAAAAAATTCAAAGCAGCCTATGCTCTAAAACGAACGGGAAAGCCGCCATCTTGGATTGAAAGTACATTTTTTGCAGATTTTGGCCATTTCGCACCAATGGTATGTGAACGCACTTGTCATAGAGCTTTCATGGGATCACCTTGAAACTTTGTGAGGTCACTGTGAACAAGTTGAGGATCCAAAGGTATCAAAATCTTTTCATTAAGTATCACGGCGAACAAGAAGAAGGTCAGGAAAGTTGGCGAAAATCACGATTCCTCGCAACACACAACAATCTCTTATAACTTTGCCATGGAAGGTCAGATAGTAACCAAACAAGTGACAATCGATGATGGGCCCTTGCTAAAGATGTCTATGCAAAAACTGTAAATTTTGAAAACATCGCCTCCTGGTGGTGGCAAACACTAGGAAGTCTGGTATTTCGCAACACACAACAAACTCTTATAACTTTGCGATTGAAGGTCAGATCTTAACCAAACTTGTGATGATCGATGATGGGCTTTTGCTGAAGATGCCTATGCAAAAATTGTAAATTTTGGAAACAGCGCCACCTGGTGGTAACAGAAAGTACAAGTTCACAATTTCCCTTATAACTTTAACAAATGTCCTTGTATCAAACTCAAAATTTGGGAAAACATTCCAAACACATGGTAGATGATGTGTGCCTAATATGATAACAAATTGTTCAACAGTGTTGCCATGACAACACTACAAAGTCAGATATTTGCGACAAAAAACAAACTGCTACCACTTTGCGAATGCTATTCCAATCTGAACCAAACTTGCTAGGATTGATGATAGTCAATCCCTGAAGATGCCTATATGAAAATATTCATTTTCAAAAACAGTGCCCCCTGTTGACGGCAGACAATATGACGTCTGGTATTTCGCTACAACAACAAACTCTTATAACTTTGCGATGGAAGGTCAGATCTTAACCAAACTCGTGACGACCGATGATGGGATCTTGCTGAAGATGCTTATCCAAAAACTGTACATTTTGAAAACAGCGCCTTCTGGTGGTAACAGAAAATACAAGTTCACAATTTCCCTTATAACTTTAACAAATTTCATTGTATCATACTCAAAATGAATGAAAACATGAAAAACACATGGTAGATGATGCTTGCTGAATATGATAACAAATCGTTCAATGGTGTTGACATAAGAACACTGCACAGGACCCACTCTACTGAGTGGTTTGTCAGTGCAGTAACCTTTGTTCGCCACATGATGGAGGCATTTGCCTACAAATCTATCAAATCTAACATTTACAGTTTCTCATGCTGCTCTGAAAGGGAAAGATGGGGCAAAAGGTACTGCAAGAGGGGCCAAGGAAAAAAAAAAACAGGGAAAAGGGGAAGAGAGAAAAAGTAACAGAGGGAAAAAAGAGAAAATGCACCCTAAATTCTTATACCATCAGATGTTCTATCACAAAAATAACTAGTTATTTCTAAAATTCAGCTTCAATTCTGATACCATCAGTTGTTTTTCACAAAAATAACAACTTATAGATGAAATCACACTGTTAGACCTCAGACCCGCCCTGAACATGTCTGTAAAGGATGACCTCCTTACAGGAAGTACAACTCCAGAAACAGGAAGTAAAGTCTGACATTCTCCGATCCACACGAAACTTGTTATGTAAGTCAAGGTACCTTCCCTAAACACGTTTACGGACACGCCTTTCACCCAACAGGAAGACGGCCATTTTAAAAGGACACGCCTGACATTGCGCGGGGATGCAGCTGAAAATAACCTGTACCACAAGCGGTGAATGAACGGAAGATGAGGAAGAGGACTCGCGCTGCGACGTGGACGCACAGGGACTCGCGAGCCGTCAAGCTCGAACCCGTCAATTACCGCTTGCGGTACTAGTTAGGGTTCGAGCAACTTGGTTGCAAGAACCCTATTGAAACTGCGAAGATTATTCTTATTATTATTATTTTTCCTCTAAATGAATCGCCTTTTTGAGGCCCTGAACATGCCCCAAAACTCACCAATTTTTGCAAGCACATCAGACCTGGTGAAAATTTACGTTTATTAGTGTTTCCGGGAATGTGCGTTAAAAAATGAAAGTGGGCGGGTCAAATAACTGCTCCAGCCCCTAAAACTTGTCGTCCTGAGGAGCATGTTTAATGTACATGCACGAAACTTGGTACACGCGTTCCTTGGGTCGGGACGGTCAAAAAACCTAGGCAAGCCTAAGCTCTAAAACTAACAGGAAAGCCGCCATCTTGGATTGAAAGTTCATTTTTTGCCGATTTTGGCCATTTCGCACCATCGGTATTTGAACGAACTTGTCCTAGAGCTTACATGGGATCACGTTCAAACTTGGTGAGGTCACTTTGGACAAGTTGAGGATCTAAAGTTGCTAAAAACTTTTTAATAAGTATCATGGCGTACGAGAAAGGGGCCGGCAAAGTTTGTGAAAATTTTTATTTTTCACCACAGGCAACAAAACTCTTATAACTTTGCGATAGAAGGTCACTTCCCAACCAAATTACCTAGGGTTGATGATGGACCATTGCTGAAGAAGTCTGTGGAAAAACTGTAAATTTTTAGCACAGCGCCTCCTTGTGGTAACAGAAAATACAACAAATACACAATTTCGGTAATACCTTTTACATAGTTAATCGTATCAAACTCAAAATTTGTGACAACATTTAAAACACATGAAAGATGATGCGTGCTTATTATGATAACAAATGGTTCAACGGTGTTGCCATAGCAACACTGCAAAGTCAGATATTTGTGACAAAAAAACAAACTGCTACAACTTTGCTAATCTGAGTCCAATCTGAACCAAACTTGCTAGGATTGATGATAGTCCGGCCCTGAAGACACCTATATGAAAATATTCACTTTCAAAAACAGCGCCCCCTTGTGACAGCAGACACTATGACACCTGATATTTGAATGAACTTGTCCTAGAGTTTTTGTGCGATCACCTTGAAAATTGGTGAGGTCACTGTGAACAAGTTGCCAAGCATAAGTTCCTGAAAGCTTTTTAAAATGTCGCTCGGTGTACGAGATAGGGGGCGCCAAAGGTGGTGTTCATTCATATTTTTCACAACAAAAGGCAAAACTCTTACAACACGTAAAACTTGTCCTCCTGAGGAGCACGTTGAATGTACATGCACAAAACTTGGTACTCACGCGTTCGTTAGGTCCAGACGGTCAAAAAAGTCAGCGTAGCCGAAGCTCTAAAATGAACAGGAAAGCCGCCATTTTGGATTGAAAGTACATTTTTTGCAGATTTTGGCCATTTCGCCCCAATGGTATGTGAACGCACTTGTCATAGAGCTTTAAAGGGATCACCTTCAATCTGGGTGAGGTCACTGTGAATAAGTTGAGGATCTTAAGTTATTAAAAGTTTTTTAAAATGTCACATGGTTTTTGAGATAGGGGGCGCCAAAGTTGGCGTTCATTCATATTTTTCACAACAAAAGGCGAAACTCTTACAACCCGTAAAACTTGTCCTCCTGAGGAGCACGTTTAATGTACATGCACTAAACTTGGTACTCACGCGTTCCTTAGGTCAGGACGGTCAAAAAATTCAAAGCAGCCTATGCTCTAAAACGAACGAGAAAGCCGCCATCTTGGATTGAAAGTACAATTTTTGCAGATTTTGGCCATTTCGCACCAATGGTATGTGAACGCACTTGTCATAGAGCTTTCATGGGATCACCTTGAAACTTTGTGAGGTCACTGTGAACAAGTTGAGGATCCAAAGGTATCAAAATCTTTTCATTAAGTATCACGGCGAACAAGAAGAAGGGCAGGAAAGTTGGCGAAAATCACGATTCCTCGCAACACACAACAATCTCTCATAACTTTGCCATGGAAGGTCAGATATTAACCAAACAAGTGACAATCGATGATGGGCCCTTGCTAAAGATGTCTATGCAAAAACTGTAAATTTTGAAAACATCGCCTCCTGGTGGTGGCAAACACTAGGAAGTCTGGTATTTCGCAACACACAACAAACTCTTATAACTTTGCGATTGATGGTCAGATCTTAACCAAACTTGTGATGATCGATGATGGGCTTTTGCTAAAGATGCCTATGCAAAAACTGTAAATTTTGGAAACAGCGCCACCTGGTGGTAACAGAAAGTATAAGTTCACAATTTCCCTTATAACTTTAACAAATTTCCTTGTATCAAACTCAAAATTGGGGAAAACATTCAAAACACATGGTAGATGATGCGTGCCTAATATGATAACAAATTGTTCAACAGTGTTGCAATGACAACACTGCAAAGTCAGATATTTGCGACAAAAAACAAACTGCTACCACTTTGCGAATGCTATTCCAATCTGAACCAAACTTGCTAGGATTGATGATAGTCAATCCCTGAAGATGCCTGTATGAAAATATTAACTTTCAAAAACAGTGCCTTCTGTTGACGGCAGACAATATGACGTCTAGTATTTCGCTACAACAACAAACTCTTATAACTTTGCGATGGAAGGTCAGATCTTAACCAAACTCGTGACGATCGATGATGGGATATTGCTGAAGATGCTTATGCAAAAACTGTACATTTTGAAAACAGCGCCTTCTGGTAGTAACAGAAAATACAATTTCACAATTTCCCTTATAACTTTAACAAATGTCATTGTATCATACTCCAAATGAATGAAAACATGTAAAACACATGGTAGATGATGCTTGCTGAATATGATAACAAATTGTTCAACGGTTTTGCCTGGCAAAAATGCAAAGGATTCCCTCAACTGAGTGTTTTGTTCATGCAGTAACCATTGTTTGCCACATGATGGAGGCATTTGCCTACAAATCTATCAAATCTAACATTTACAGTTTCTCATGCTGCTCTAATTGGGATTGTTGTATCCACTTGAAACTTGATACGTGAGCCCTCAGACCCGTCCGGAACATGTCTGTAAAGCAGTAATGCCAAAGTCAAATACACGGGGGCCAAAATAAAAAAAATGGTACAGGTGGAGGGTTAAATATTTATTAAAACTTGCAATTACTGAACATATTGAACCAATACCAATACCAATACCACAGCCTATATTGCACTCAATCATTAAATTAAATTAAATTAAATTAAATTAAATTAAATTAAATTAAATAAAATTAAATTAAATTAAATTAAGCAAAATATAAATAAAATCAGTTGCAATATTTTCTCAAGGCTCTTTCAGTAACAAATTGAAAACGTTTTTCCGTCTTCTTTTAACAGGTAAACAGCAAAATGTTATTTTCCTTC